>NW_027009616.1:0-20000 GCF_036934945.1 Oncorhynchus masou masou | reverse complement strand
TGCTGGGTTCACTGCACCGTAACACTATAGCATGCTGGGTTCACTGCACCGTAAAACCGTAGCATGCTAGGTTCACTGCACCGCAAAACCGTAAAACTGCACCGTAACATGCTGGGTTCACTGCACCGTAAAACTGTAGCATGCTGGGGATCACTGCACCGTAACACTATAGCATGCTGGGTTCACTGCACCGTAAAACCTTAACATGCTGGGTTCACTGCCCGTAAAACCTTAACATGCTGGGTTCACTGCCGTAACACTATAGCATGCTGGGTTCACTGCACCGTAACATGCTGGGTTCACTGCACCGTAACACTGTAGCAGGCTGGGCTCACTGCAATGACATCAACCAGTAAAAATCTAGACTGGAGAACACTGGTCAAGCCAAAGCCCAAACACCTGCTATCATAAACCTTGCACCCTTTGGTTTCCAATACAAATCTGTACTCAATTGCACTTGCCTGGTGTAAAGGAACCACTATAACAGCCACATATCAGAAAATCCAGGCAGGATAAAGCAAACACTAAAAAGTATTTGAATGATTTAAAATAGTATCTAAACTCAGGTCTGCCCATCACAAGCCTCTACCTACCAAGTACCTTCATAGTGAGACAAGAGTTAGCTGTCCTGCAGATCACAACAAAGTGTCTGGAAGTGAGACTACGCTATCTCAGGGACGCAATCAAGCCTAGTCCTGGACTGAACATGGCAGGCTCTTTCATATAGTAACAAGTCGACACCGGACTTCACTATTACAATGACATAAACAACAGATACAGGTTGAGAGAGTGAAGGAATCTGCGTTCCAATAAGAGTTCAACACAGAGTTCCATCCATAGGAGCATCAAAGAAGACCAGACATTCTGTACCTCAAAAACATCCTAATGTCGCGGTATCCAACGCCTGAAGAATGATTCTTTCCACGAGGATAAATGAACGTTTATTTTCCAGCGCTCAACAAGTCATCTGGTGAATTACAAATCATCCATGCTGTCTATTGTCACGTTGTTATGGTTACAGTACATGAACGGATAGTAGGACACAATCCCTAGAAAATCTGCTAATACAGGATTACAGTGAGGCTCTTTTTTCCCATTTTTTTTTATACTGGATTTTGTTCTTCAACCATCTGGAAGACAGACAGAGATGTAGCACCAGGCCCAGAATGCAGTGTAGACTACTACTGTGACAGACTAATTAACAGAGTGAATACTAACATGTAACATCCAACACTTCACAATAAGAAGCCTTATTACCATAAAGTACAATACTTGTTAATTATCTGAAGGGATAACGTTGAACGGTAACCATGGATCACCGTGAGTTACATCTGCCACTATTACACCTTACCAGAGGTGTGGACTCGAGTCACATGACTTGGACCATGACTTGGAGTCACATGACTTGGACCCGAGTCACATGACTTGGACCCGAGTCAGACTCCAGTCACATGACTTGGTCCCACCTCTGTACCTTATTACAGTCTGAGTTGTTGACTATTAAAATCTGTTGAACGTTTTGGCAAAATGTAGATTTCTGCCTAAATAGACATACCCAAGCGTAATTATTTCTCACGAGATGGCCTTAAACAGTAACTAGTAATGGTGCATAGTTCTAGAAAGGTCTGGAGCTCACATTTCTGGCAAAATAAATTGTCAAAAATTTCTGAAGTGTTGTAATGGTGTGTGCTGAGAGTGGAAGCAATTTCAGGGAGTGAATAATTTAATAAATAAATGAAAACATAATACAAAACACGACACACAACGACATGAAACAGAAACGATGACACCTGGGGAAGGAACCAAAGGAAACACATATAGGGAAGGAACCAAAGGGAGGGACATATATAGGAAGGAACCAAAGGGAGGGACATATATAGGGAAGGAACCAAAGTGAGTGACATATATAGGGAAGGAACCAAAGGGAGTGACAAATAAAGGGCAGGAACCAAAAGGAGTGACATATATAGGGAAGGAACCAAAGTGAGGGACATATATAGGGAAGGAACCAAAGTGAGTGACATATATAGGGAAGGAACCAAAGTGAGTGACATATATGGGAAGGAACCAAAGTGAGTGACATATATAGGGAAGGAACCAAAGTGAGTGACATATATAGGGAAGGAACCAAAGTGAGGGACATATATAGGGCAGGAACCAAAGGAGTGACATATATAGGGAAGGAACCAAAGTGAGGGACATATATAGGGAAGGAACCAAAGTGAGTGACATATATAGGGAAGGAACCAAAGTGAGTGACATATATAGGGAAGGAACCAAAGTGAGTGACATATATAGGGCAGGAACCAAAGCGAGTGACATATATAGGGGAAGGAACCAAAGTGAGGGACATATATAGGGGAAGGAACCAAAAGTGAGTGACATATATAGGGAAGGAACCAAAGTGAGTGACATATATGGGAAGGAACAAAGTGAGTGACATATATAGGGGAAGGAACCAAAGTGAGTGACATATATAGGGAAGGAACCAAAGGGAGTGACAAATAAAGGGAAGGAACCAAAGGGAGGGACATATATAGGAAGGAACCAAAGGGAGTGACATATATAGGGAACGAACCAAAGGGAGTGAACATATATAGGGACGGAACCAAAGGGGAGTGACATATATAGGGAAGGAACCAAAGGTAGTGACATATATAAGGAAGGAACCAAAGCGAGTGACATATATAGGGAAGGAACCAAAGGGAGGAACATATATAGGGACGGAACCAAAGGAGTGACATATATAGGGAAGGAACCAAAGTGAGGGACATATATAGGAAGGAACCAAAGGGAGTGACATATATAGGGAAGGAACCAAAGGGAGTGGACATATATAGGGAAGGAACCAAAGGGAGTGACATATATAGGGAAGGAACCAAAGAGAGTGACATATTTAGGAACGAACCAAAGGGAGTGACATATATAGGAACGAACCAAAGGGAGGGACATATATATGGAAGGAACGAAAGGGAGTGACATATATAGGGGAAGGAACCAAAGGGAGTGACATATATAGGGACAGGAACCAATGGGAGTGACATATATAGGGAAGGAAACAAAGGGAGTGACATATATATGGAAGGAACCAAAGGGAGGAACATATATAGGGACGGAACCAAAGGGAGGGACATATATAGGAACAGACCAAAGGGAGTGACATATATAGCGAAGGAACCAAAGGGAGGGACATATAGGGAACGCGAACCAAAGGGAGGGACAGATATAGGAAAGGAACCAAAGGTAGTGACATATATAGGGAAGGAACCAAAGGGAGCGACATATATAGGGAAGGAAGCAAAGGAGTGACATATCAAATCAAATGTATTTATATAGCCCTTGTTAAGATGGCGCCGGAGAACAAGCTTGACGTTACATGCATTCCCTACCAATTGTTTTTTTTTCTTCTTTTGCGCTGGTCGTAACTTATTTTTTAGCTTATTTTGTACGTAATGCTGCTGCTACCGTCTCGAAAATAACTTCTGGACATCAGAACCACGAATACTTGTTTTCCTTTCACCAGTCACACGAGCCCGACGTGAATGATATGCTCCCGGAACAGGCCCAGATCCCTGTCATTTGCATAAAGAGAAGGCGGAGAAAAAAAATGGCCAGAGTCCTGGCTGCCTTCTGAGGATTAGTAGGCGTCAAACAAACCTCCACTTCCTTCCATTCTGCTAGCAAACGTGCCATCTTTGGAATATAAAATTGATGACCTACGCAGGAGATTAAACTACCAACGGGACATTCAAAACTGTAATATCTTATGCTTATGCTTTAGGAGTCGTGGCTGAACGATGACATTATCATACGCTGTACTGGCAGGATAGAACTGCGGCGTCTGGAAGGATAAGGGACGGCGGACTCTGTTATTTTTGAAAATAACAGCTGGTGCATGATATCTAAGGAAATCTCAAGGTTTTTCTCACCTGAGGTAGAGTATCTCATGATAAGCTACAGACCACACTATTTACCTAGAGAGTTTTCATCTGTATTCTTCGTAGCTGTCGACATATTGCCACAGACTGATGCTGGCACTAAGACAGCACTGAATGAGCTGTATTCCGCCTTAAGCAAACAGGAAAACACCCAGAGGCGGAGCTCCTAGTAGCCGGGGACTTCAATGTAGGGAAACTTAAATCCTTAAAACCACATTTCTATCAGCACGTTAAATGTACAACCAGAGGGTTTACCTTTACTCAGCCCTTTCTCACCTGGATGAAAGGAACACCTATGTGAGAATGCTATTCATTGACTACAGCTCAGCGTTCAACACCATAGTGCCCTCAAAGTTCATCAATATGCTAAGGACACTGGGACTAAACATCTCCCTCTGCAACTGGATCCTGGACTTCCTGACAGGCCGCCCCAGGTGGTAAGGATAGGGTAACAACACATCCGCCACGCTGATCCTCAACACAGGGGCCCCTCAGGGGTGCGTGCTCAGTCCCCTCCTGTACTCCTGTTCACTCATGACTGCACAGCCAGGTACAACTCCAACACCATCATTAAGTTTGCTGATGCCACAACAGCCTGATCATCAACAACGATGAGACAGCCTGTAAGGACGAGGTCAGAGACCTGGCCGTGGTGCCAGGACAAAAACCTCTCCCTCAACATGATCAAGAGGCTTCTAAACAGCTTCTACCCCCAAGCCATAACACTCCTGAACATCTAATCAAATGGCCACCCAGACTATTTGCATTGCCCCCCTCCCCCTTTACACTGCTGCTATCATCTGTGCATAGTCACTTTTAAAAAAACATTTATTTTACCTTTATTTAACTAGGCAAGTCAGTTAAAAACAAATTCTTATTTTCAATGACGGCCTAGGAACAGTGGGTTAACTTCCTTGGTCAGGGGCAGAATGACAGATTTTTACCTTGTCAGCTCAGGGATTTGATCTAGCAACCTTTCAGTTTCTTGTCCAATACTCTAACCACTAGGCTACCTGCGGCCCCAAATTGTAATAATGTCACATCTGCTTCTGCTACACCCCCTAGTGGATATCCGGTGTCTCTTAGACCTGCATCCATTCCCCCAGTTCTCTCCCTCTCCCTCTTCTTCTCTCTCTGTGTTTGTGATTGTGTGGTTGGAGACAGGTCTGCTGGAGTTAGAGCAGTTCCCCACCAGCTGCAACCTGTTCCATAATCAAGACGTCTACAAATACTCAGTCCTGCCACTTCCACTCTGCCAGATCTCCGTTCAGTCAGTCATACTGCTAGCTATTTGTTGTTATTTAAGATCCTGTATCCTGCTGTGTCTGTTTCCTTGCCTGACGTTGTTTCTCCTCTCACTGCAGTTTTGCCGCTCTGGTTCCTGTCTCCTGTTCCACATCTCACCACCCTGCTACCCTGTTCTGGATTCAACTCATCACTCCCATGGACTCCCCTCCTCCGGACCTGTTTACCCTGTCCCAACCCAGCTCACTCCAACCTAAGCTCTCTACATCTGGTTTCCTACAACTCATCCCATGGACTCCCTCCTCCGGACCTGTTTACCCTGTCCCAACCCAGCTCACTCCAACCTCAGCTCTCTACATCTGGTTTCCTACAAGTCATCTGAGCTTCCCTGGATCTGCACTTCATCTCTCCCCTGTGTGACAATAAATGTCTTGGTTCATTCATCCCTGTTTCTGGTCGAAGTCCCCTGTGCTGCTCCGCTTAACAAATAACTCTACCTACATGTACATATTACCTCACTAACCGGTGCCCCCGAACATTGTCTCTGTACCGGTACCCCCTGTATGTAGTCTTGCTATTGTTATTTCACTGCTGCTCTTTAATTACTTTTTACTTTTATTTCTTATTCTTATTCGTATTTTTTTTTGTTTTGTTTTTAATTTGAACTGCATTGTCAGATAAGGGCTTTTAAGTAAGCATTTCACTGTAAGATCTACACCTGTTGTATTCAGCATTTCACTGAAAGATCTACACCTGTTGTATTCGGCGCATGTGACTAATAAAATTTGATTTGATTTTTTGGTTAGGCCAGGAAATTTGACACATCACTCTCTATGCAAATGTGGGGTGTGAAACCTGACACTTCAAGTCATCTCTGCTGACAGACTGGTAGCAAACAGATGGGCCTTTCTGACATTATAGGGCACGGGACCCCCGCAACGTTCACAGAGCACTCAAATATCAGTCGGAACCGGTCCAGAACCGCTCAATGTCCCCTAAACAGGGACTTAACATCTAAGAGGGTAACATTGTATAAATAATAATTGAATGATGTCAGTCATAGGACTGGGAACTTACCCGTAATTGTCTGTCCTGGGGTCTCTTTTCATGGGCTGGTTGCTCCTCTGTCTGCTCCTTTTTTGTCTTACTGGGGTAGCTTCCTCTGCCTGACCCAGTAGAGTAGGGGTCTCTGCCTGGTCCAGTAGGGTAGGGGTCTCTGCCTGACCCAGTGGGGTAGGGGGTCTCTGCCTGGTCCAGTAGGGTAGGGGTCTCTGCCGAACCCAGTAGGGTAGGGGTTTCTGCCGAACCCAGTAGTGTAGGAGTCTCTGCCTGACACAGTAGGGTAGGGGTCTCTGCCTGACCCAGTGGGGTAGGGGTCTCTGCCTGACCCAGTGGGGTAGGGGGTCTCTGCCTGACACAGTAGTGTAGGAGTCTCTGCCTGACACAGTAGGGTAGGGGTCTCTGCCTGACCCAGTGGGGTAGGGGTCTCTGCCTGACCCAGTGGGGTAGGGGTCTCTGCCTGACCCAGTGGGGTAGGGGTCTCTGCCTGACCCAGTAGGGTAGGGGTCTCTGCTGGACTCAGCAGGGTAGGGGTCTCTGTCTGACACAGTGGGGTAGGGGTCTCTGCCTGATCCAGTAGGGTAGGGGCCTCTGCCTGATCCAGTAGGGTAGGGGGTCTCTGCAAGACCCAGTAGGGTAGGGTTCTCTGCCGGACCCAGTAGGGTAGTGGTCTCTGCTGGACCCAGCAGGGTAGGGGTCTCTGCTGGACCCAGCAGGGTAGGGGTCTCTGCCGGACCCAGTGGTGTAGGGGTCTCTGCTGGACCCAGTGGGGTAGGGGTCTCTGCTGGAGCCAGTGGGGTAGGGGTCTCTTCAGAGGGGGATTGGAACTCTGCCACAGGAGACACCAGAGGCTCCAAAGGCTGGAAGCTTCTGTAGAGAGGCAGAGGGTTGGGAATGAGAGAGAGGTACATTGAAGTCGTTAGCAAAGAGGTATACACAGTGACAGGTAACAAATGTCCTGTCCGCTATCGTGTGTGTGTGTGTGCATTTACTGTATTTGTTGTGGTTCTTCCCCCTTTCCCTCTGTTTCAAAGCAACAGCTGTGTTCCACCAAGGGGGAGGGGGAGGGGGAGAATAGCTTCATTCTCTTCTCAAAGGACAGGAGTGATGTCACTGCCGATGTCATCTCTTCAGATATAATAGTACTACAGTCCTCTCCACTGACCTCTGTTATAAAAGTCTACCACAGAGGATTTGCGTCAAAATGTCATCCCTATTCGAGGAGTGCACCGTTTCTGACCAGAGTCCTATGGGTCCACATTCCCTATCTAGTGCACTTCTTTAGACCAGGGCCCGTTAGGAATAGGGTGCAATTGGATACACATACAGAGTCAGACATCACCCAGACAGTCATTCTATGTTGTTTACTTCCTCAGTCATATTGTTTTTGTCCCAAATGGGTCCACATTCCTATCTAGTGCACTACTTTTTAACCAACGCCTGTTGAAAGTAGTGCACTATATAGAGAATGGTGTGCCATTCCAGACCCTACAAAAGTTAGGTTCACTTCTCATTCATGTTCACACTGCTCTTTTGGTAATATCATCCATAATGATGTGTCAAAGTGGCTGAATTAGTTTTCATATATTAATAAAAATCACTGGCAGAGGCCCATGAATATCACATAAATTTTTTTTAAACAGGGAAATTAACACCACAGTCGTTGATTTAAAGAGAAATACTAGAAATACAGACTATACTAAACATAAATAAATACCTGCTAAATACTAAATACCTACCTATACTATATATAAATAAATACCTACTAAATACTAAATACCTACTATACTAAATACCTACCTATACTATATATAAATAAATACCTACTAAATACTAAATACCTACCTATACTATATATAAATAAATACCTACTAAATACTAAATACCTACCTATACTATATATAAATAAATATCTACTATACTAAATATAAATAAATACCTACTAAATACTAAATACCTACTATACTAAATATAAATAAATACCTACTAAATACTAAATACCTACTATACTAAATACCTACCTATACTATATATAAATCAATACCTACTAAATAGTAAATATAAATAATACCTACTAAATACTAAATACCTACTATACTAAACATAAATAAATACTACTAAATACTAAATACCTACCTGTACTAAATACCTACCTGTACTATATATAAATAAATACCTACTAAATACTAAATATAAATAAGTACCTACTAAATTCTAAATACCTACCTATACTAAATATAAATAAATACCTACTAAATACTAAATACCTACTATACTGGGTATAAATAAATACCTACTAAATACTAAATACCTATCTATACTAAATATATAAATACCTACTAAATACTAACACCTATCTATACTAAATATAAATAAATACCTACTAAATACTAAATACCTACCTATACTAAACATAAATAAATACCTACTAAATACTAAATACCTACTATACTAATTATAACAACACCTACTAAATACTAAATAACTATCTATACTAAATATAAATAATTCTACTAAATACTAAATACCTACCTATACTAAATACCTACATATACTATATATAAATAAATACCTACTAAATACTAAATACAAATAAATACCTCCTAAATACTAAATATAAATAAATACCTACTAAATACTAAATACCTACTATACTAAATATAAATGAATACCTACTAAATACTAAATACCTACTATACTAAATATAAATAAATACCTACTAAATACTAAATACCTATCTATACTAAATACCTAGCTATACTAAATATAACTAGGGTCTGTACTGACGCCCACTGAACCAGGGTCTGTAGTGACACCCCACTGAACCAGGTCTGTAGTGACACCTCTAACACTGAGATGCAGTGGCTCAGACCGCTGAACCAGGGTCTGTAGTGACGCCCCACTGAACCAGGTCTGTAGTGACGCCCGCTGAACCAGGGTCTGTAGTGACGCCTCTAACACTGAGATGCAGTACATCAGACCACTGAACCAGGGTCTGTAGTGACGCCCCCTCTGAACCAGGGTCTGTAGTGACACCCCTCTGAACCAGGGTCTGTAGTGACACCTCTAGCACTGAGATGCAGTGCCTCAGACCGCTGAACCAGAGTCTGTAGTGACGCCCACTGAACCAGGGTCTGTAGTGACGCCTCTAGCACTGAGATGCAGTACCTCAGACCGCTGAACCAGGGTCTGTAGTGACGCCCCACTGAACCAGGGTCTGTAGTGACACCTCTAGCACTGAGATGTAGTACCTCCAGACCGCTGAACCAGGGTCTGTAGTGACACCCCTCTGAACCAGGGTCTGTAGTGACACCTCTAGCACTGAGATGCAGTGCCTTAGACCACTGAACCAGGGTCTGTAGTGACGCCTCGACCGCTGAACCAGGGTCTGTAGTGATGCCCCTCTGAACCAGGGTCTGTAGTGACGCCCCTCTGAACCAGGGTCTGTAGTGACGCCTTAACACTGAGATGCAGTGCCTTAGACCGCTGAACCAGGGTCTGTAGTGACACCTCTAACACTGAGATGCAGTGCCTTAGACCGCTGAACCAGGGTGCACTGTCTGCGCCCGCTGAACCAGGGTCTGTAGTGACACCTCTAGCACTGAGATGCCAGACCGCGTGGTCTGTAGTGACGCCCACTGAACCAGGGTCTGTAGTGACACCTCTAGCACTGAGATGCAGTGCCTCAGAAGGCTGAACCAGGGTCTGTAGTGACGCCCCACTGGACTAGGTCTGTACTGACGCCCCACTGAACCAGGGTCTGTAGTGATGCCCCACTGAACCAGGGTCTGTAGTGACACCCCCACTGAACCAGGGTCTGTAGCATTACCTCTAACACTGAGATGCAGTACATCAGACCACTGAACCAGGGTCTGTAGTGACGCCCCACTGAACCAGGGTCTGTAGTGACGCCCCACTGAACCAGGGTCTGTAGTGACACCTCTAACACTGAGATGCAGTACATCAGACCACTGAACCAGGGTCTGTAGTGACGCCCCACTGAACCAGGGTCTGTAGTGACGCCTCTAACACTGAGATGCAGTACATCAGACCACTGAACCAGGGTCTGTAGTGACGCCCCACTGAACCAGGGTCTGTAGTGACGCCCCACTGAACCAGGGTCTGTAGTGACACCTCTAGCACTGAGATGCAGTGCCTCAGACCGCTGAACCAGGGTCTGTAGTGACGCCCACTGAACCAGGGTCTGTAGTGACACCTCTAGCACTGAGATGCAGTGCCTCAGACCGCTGAACCAGGGTCTGTAGTGACGACCCACTGAACTAGGGTCTGTACTGACGCCCCACTGAACCAGGGTCTGTAGTGACGCCCCACTGAACCAGGGTCTGTAGTGACACCCCACTGAACCAGGGTCTGTAGTGACACCTCTAGCACTGAGATGCAGTGCCTCAGACCGCTGAACCAGGGTCTGTAGTGACGCCCCACTGAACTAGGGTCTGTACTGACGCCCCACTGAACCAGGGTCTGTAGTGACACCCCACTGAACCAGGGTCTGTAGTGAAGCCTCTAGCACTGAGATGCAGTGCCTTAGACCACTGAACCAGGGTCTGTAGTGACTCCCCACTGAACCAGGGTCTGTAGTGACACCCCACTGAACCAGTGTCTGTAGTGACACCTCTAACACTGAGATGCAGTGCCTTAGACCGCTGAACCAGGGTCTGTAGTGACGCCCCACTGAACCAGGGTCTGTAGTGACGCCCCGCTGAACCAGGGTCTGTAGTGACGCCTCTAACACTGAGATGCAGTACATCAGACCACTGAACCAGGGTCTGTAGTGACACCCCTCTGAACCAGGGTCTGTAGTGACACCTCTAGCACTGAGATGCAGTGCCTCAGACCGCTGAACCAGAGTCTGTAGTGACGCCCCACTGAACCAGGGTCTGTAGTGACGCCTCTAGCACTGAGATGCAGTACCTCAGACCGCTGAACCAGGGTCTGTAGTGACGCCCCACTGAACCAGGGTCTGTAGTGACACCTCTAGCACTGAGATGCAGTACCTCAGACCGCTGAACCAGGGTCTGTAGTGACACCCTCTGAACCAGGGTCTGTAGTGACACCTCTAGCACTGAGATGCAGTGCCTTAGACCACTGAACCAGGGTCTGTAGTGACGCCCCACTGAACCAGGGTCTGTAGTGACGCCCGCTGAACCAGGGTCTGTAGTGACACCTCTAGCACTGAGATGCAGTGCCTTAGACCACTGAACCAGGGTCTGTAGTGACGCCTCGGACCGCTGAACCAGGGTCTGTAGTGATGCCCCTCTGAACCAGGGTCTGTAGTGACGCCCCTCTGAACCAGGGTCTGTAGTGACACCTCTAGCACTGAGATGCCTCTTGACCGCTGAACCAGGGTCTGTAGTGACACTCCTAACACTGAGATGCAGTGCCTTTAGACCGCTGAACCAGGGTCTGTAGTGACGCCCCACTGAACCAGGGTCTGTAGTGACGCCCGCTGAACCAGGGTCTGTAGTGACACCTCTAGCACTGAGATGCAGTGCCTCAGACCGCTGAACCAAAGTCTGTAGTGACGCCCACTGAACCAGGGTCTGTAGTGACACCTCTAGCACTGAGATGCAGTGCCTCAGAAGGCTGAACCAGGGTCTGTAGTGACGCCCCACTGGACTAGGGTCTGTACTGACGCCCCACTGAAACCAGGGTCTGTAGTGACGCCCACTGAACCAGGGTCTGTAGTGACACCCCACTGAACCAGGGTCTGTAGTGACACCTCTAGCACTGAGATGCAGTGCCTCAGACCGCTGAACCAGGGTCTGTAGTGACGCCCCACTGAACTAGGGTCTGTACCGACGCCCCCACTGAACCAGGGTCTGTAGTGACGCCCCACTGAACCAGGGTCTGTAGTGACACCCCACTGAACCAGGGTCTGTAGTGACACCTCTAACACTGAGATGCAGTGCCTTAGACCGCTGAACCAGGTCTGTAGTGACGCCCCACTGAACCAGGGTCTGTAGTGACACCTCTAGCACTGAGATGCAGTGCATCAGACCGCTGAACCAGGGTCTGTAGTGACGCCCCACTGAACTAGGGTCTGTACTGACGCCCCACTGAACCAGGGTCTGTAGTGACGCCCCACTGAACCAGGGTCTGTAGTGACACCCCACTGAACCAGGGTCTGTAGTGACACCTCTAACACTGGAGATGCAGTGCCTTAGGACCGCTGAACCAGGATCTGTAGTGACGCCCCACTGAACCAGGGTCTGTAGTGACGCCCGCTGAACCAGGGTCTGTAGTGACACCCCACTGAACCAGGGTCTGTAGTGACGCCTCTAACACTGAGATGCAGTACATCAGACCACTGAACCAGGGTCTGTAGTGACGCCCACTGAACCAGGGTCTGTAGTGACACCCCTCTGAACCAGGGTCTGTAGTGACACCTCTAGCACTGAGATGCAGTGCCTCAGACCGCTGAACCAGAGTCTGTAGTGACGCCCCACTGAACCAGGGTCTGTAGTGACGCCTCTAGCACTGAGATGCAGTGCCTTAGACCACTGAACCAGGGTCTGGGTAGTGACGCCCCACTGAACCAGGGTCTGTAGTGACACCCACTGAACCAGGGTCTGTAGTGACACCTCTAACACTGAGATGCAGTGCCTTAGACCGCTGAACCAGGGTCTGTAGTGACGCCCCACTGAACCAGGGTCTGTAGTGACGCCCCACTGAACCAGGGTCTGTAGTGACGCCTCTAACACTGAGATGCAGTACATCAGACCACTGAACCAGGGTCTGTAGTGACGCCCCACTGAACCAGGGTCTGTAGTGACGCCCCACTGAACCAGGGTCTGTAGTGATACCCCTCTGAACCAGGGTCTGTAGTGACACCTCTAGCACTGAGATGCAGTGCCTCAGACCGCTGAACCAGAGTCTGTAGTGACGCCCACTGAACCAGGGTCTGTAGTGACGCCTCTAGCACTGAGATGCAGTACCTCAGACCGCTGAACCAGGGTCTGTAGTGACGCCCCACTGAACCAGGGTCTGTAGTGACACCTCTAGCACTGAGATGCAGTACCTCAGACCGCTGAACCAGGGTCTGTAGTGACGCCTCTGAACCAGGGTCTGAGTTACACCTCTAGCACTGAGATGCAGTGCCTTAGACCACTGAACCAGGGTCTGTAGTGACGCCTCAGACCGCTGAACCAGGTCTGTAGTGATGCCCCTCTGAACCAGGGTCTGTAGTGACACCCCACTAAACCAGGGTCTGTAGTGACACCTCTAGCACTGAGATGCAGTGCCTCTGACCGCTGAACCAGGGTCTGTAGTGACGCCCACTGAACCAGGGTCTGTAGTGACGCCCTCTGAACCAGGGTCTGTAGTGACACCTCATTCACTGAGATGCAGTGCCTCAGACCGCTGAACCAGGGTCTGTAGTGACGCCCCACTGAACCAGGGTCTGTAGTGACACCTCTAACACTGAGGATGCAGTGCCTCAGACCGCTGAACCAGGGTCTGTAGTGACGCCCCACTGAACCAGGGTCTGTAGTGACACCTCTAGCACTGAGATGCATTACCTCAGACCGCTGAACCAGGGTCTGTAGTGACGCCCCTCTGAACCAGGGTCTGTAGTGACGCCCCACTGAACCAGGGTCTGTAGTGACACCTCTAGCACTGAGATGTAGTACCTCAGACCGCTGTACCAGGGTCTGTAGTGACGCCCTCTGAACCAGGGTCTGTAGTGACACCTCTAGCACTGAGATGCAGTGCCTTAGACCACTGAACCAGGGTCTGTAGTGACGCCTCAGACCGCTGAACCAGGGTCTGTAGTGACGCCCCACTGAACCAGGGTCTGTAGTGACACCTCTAGCACTGAGATGCAGTACCTCAGACCGCTGAACCAGGGTCTGTAGTGACGTCCCTCTGAACCAGGGTCTGTAGTGACGCCCTCTGAACCAGGGTCTGTAGTGACACCTCTAGCACTGAGATGCAGTGCCTCTGACCGCTGAACCAGGGTCTGTAGTGACGCCCCACTGAACTAGGGTCTGTAGTGACGTCCCTCTGAACCAGGGTCTGTAGTGACGCCCCTCTGAACCAGGGTCTGTAGTGACACCTCTAGCACTGAGATGCAGTGCCTCTGACCGCTGAACCAGGGTCTGTAGTGACGCCCCACTGAACCAGGGTCTGTAGTGACGCCCCTCTGAACCAGGGTCTGTAGTGACACCTCTAGCACTGAGATGCAGTGCATCAGACCGCTGAACCAGGGTCTGTAATGACGCCCCTCTGAACCAGGGTCTGTAGTGACACCTCTAGCACTGAGATGCAGTGCCTCAGACCGCTGAACCAGGGTCTGTAGTGACGCCCCACTGAACCAGGGTCTGTAGTGACACCTCTAACACTGAGATGCAGTGCCTCAGACCGCTGAACTGAAGTCTGTAGTGACGCCCCACTGAACCAGGGTCTGTAGTGACGCCCCTCTGAACCAGGGTCTGTAGACGCCCCTCTGAACCAGGGTCTGTAGTGACGCCCCTCTGAACGCCCTCTGAGGGTCTGTAGTGACGCCCTGAAACCAGGGTCTGTGAATGCCACTCTGAACCCCCACTGAACCAGGGTCTGTAGTGACGCCCCTAGCACTGAGATGCATTACCTCAGACCGCTGAACCAGGTCTGTAGTGACGCCCCCTCTGACCCAGGGTTTGTAGTTACGCCCACTGAACCAGGGTCTGTAGTGACACCTCTAGCACTGAGATGCAGTGCCTTAGACCGCTGAACCAGGGTCTGTAGTGACGCCCACTGAACCAGGGTCTGTAGTGACACCTCTAGCACTGAGATGCAGTGGCTCAGACCGCTGAACCAGGGTCTGTAGTGACGCCCCACTGAACCAGGGTCTGTAGTGACACCTCTAACACTGAGATGCACTGCCTCAGACCGCTGAACCAGGGTCTGTAGTGACGCCCACTGAACCAGGGTCTGTAGTGACACCTCTAGCACTGAGATGCAGTACCAGACCGCTGAACCAGGGTCTGTAGTGACGCCCCTCTGAACCAGGGTCTGTAGTGACACCTCTAGCACAGTGATGCAGTACATCAGACCTCTGAACAACTCAAGTACTCCTCTCATCAAGGTTTCAAATACATAGTGTAGGTGGGGCTTGTAGTATGTAATGCAACTGAATGATCATTGCAATACATTATGTGAGAATGGATGTTTTACCATCACCTGTGTTCTAGTAGTATATTGTAAAAGGTGATTTTTGTATTTCAAAATACGGTAACAAACAAAAAAAATGGCAGCCAACAACATCACAGAGATTGTGTGATGTATCACCAGTTTGGTCATAACACATGAACAGGCTTGGTCTTGTCCTTTCTGATTCCATAACCCAGAAACCACATTTGAATAAACCATTCCTTCTATAGAGGGCTTAAAAGAGAGTTATGGGTCGTGACAACATGAATTTAATGAGCTGGAACTATATCTCCTGACGACGCGGTATCTCCCTGACGACGCGGTATCTCCCTGACGACGCGGTATCTCCCTGACGACGCGGTATCTCCCTGACGACGTGGTATCTCCCTGACAGAATGCCATCTCCTGACGATGCGGCATCTCCCTGACGACGTGGTTTCTCCCTGACGACGCGGTATCTCCCTGACAGCATGGCATCTCCCTGACGATGCGGTATCTCCCTGACGACGCGGTATCTCCCTGACGACGCGGTATCTCACTGACGACGCGGTATCTCCCTGACGACGCGGTATCTCCTGACGACGCGGTATCTCACTGACGACGCGGTATCTCACTGACGACGAGCGCATCTCACTGACGACGCGGTATCTCACTGACGACGCGGTATCTCCCTGACAGCATGGCATCTCCCTGACAGCATGGTATTTCCCTGACAGCATGGTATCTCCCTGACAGCAAGGTATCTCACTGACGATGCGGTATCTGCCTGACGACGCTGTATCTCCCTGACGACGCGGCATCTCCCTGACAGCATAGTATCTCCCTGACGACGCGGCATCTCCCTGACGACGCGGCATCTCCCTGACAGCATAGTATCTCCCTGACGACGCGGTATCTCACTGACGGGTCGATATCTCCTGACAGCATGGTATCTCCCTGACGACGCGGTATCTCACTGACGGTCCGATATCTCCCTGACAGCATGGTATCTCCCTCTAACCAAAAGTATCTCCCTGACAGCGTGGTATCTCCCTGCAGTGTGGTATCTCCCTCTAACCAACGGTATCTCCCCTCTAACCAACGGTATCTCCATGACGCCGTGTTGTAACAACAGAAAACAATGCAATAAACACAAACACTCACTAGTCAACACGCGCACGCACACACACACACACACACACACACACACACACACACACACATACACATACACACACACACACACACAGTCTGTGTACAGTGAGGAGTGCAATACCTGCGTTCTGTAGTTTTCTCAGAGGGACTCCGCTGTGTTCTGTTGATGGGACTGTGAGAGGGAGGCTGCATGAGATCTGAGAGCAGCCAACCAGCCTACCTCTGGTTCTGCCTACTCTGGGTTCTGCCTGGTTCTGCCAGATTGACATGTTCGTCTGTTCTGTGGCAGCACCAGTCTGCTCTGTGGCAGGACCAGTCTGCTCTGTGGCAGGACCAGTCTGTTCTGTGGCAGGACCAGTCTGCTCTGGTGGCAGGACCAGTCTGTTCTGTAGGACCAGTCTGTTCTGTGGCAGGACCAGTCTGCTCTGTGGCAGGACCAGTCTGCTCTGTGGCAGGACCAGTCTGTTCTGTGGCAGGACCAGTCTGCTCTGTGGCAGGACCAGTCTGCTCTGTGGCAGGACCAGTCTGTTCTGTGGCAGGACCAGTCTGCTCTTGTGGCAGGACCAGTCTGCTCTGTGGCAGGACCAGTCTGCTCTGTGGCAGGACCAGTCTGTTCTGTGGCATCCTGTGGAACTGCATCACCTCTGCTAAGAGCCTATGTTTTTCCTCCTTCTTTCTCTTCTGCTTTTGTTTCCTCTCTTCCATCCTTTTCCTTAACGTTTCATCCTCTTCTTTCTTCCTGTTCAAGGCCTCAATATCCTCCCTCCGCTGCCTCTCTCTGAGTCAGCCAGTTGTACTGTGGGCTTTGTGGTTGTTGTTGATGTTGTTGTGCTGGAGGCCTCTGGGCCACATGAGAATCCGGATCGACATTGAGACCAGGACTTTCTCGAGTACCACCAACGTTTCTGTTTTTTACCACGTCATAAGCTGAACATGGTTCAACTGCCTTGTAGTTGCATCCTGTACAGGGCGTTGACCTGAACAGGGTGAGTGTCAGCCACTACGATAGGAGTGTCCGTGACCTGGTCTGGGGTCAGTTTGACAGGGACAGTCACTTTGGTCTGGTGGTCTGAGGCGGGGTTAGTTTGGGCCCCCATGTCTGGATTATGTGGTATGACCTCCTCCTTGTGAACCCCATGCCCCTCGTTGCTGACTCTTCCCTGTGAAGAAGATGACGACGATGATGAGGCAGGAGATTCCAGCGGTGTGGTTTCATCTTGGTGTGAATCCGTTCCGACGGGGGCTGCAGTGTTCTCTGTTTCGCTGCATTGATCTTGACGAGTCAGTGTTATAACACCAGTTCTCTGACTCTTAGCCTCAACATTCTCCTCATCCGTCGCCGACAGACTTTTTGACTTGAGCTCCGAGCGGTTTGAATCCGACAGGACATCGACTTCTCCGGGCCCAGTGTTTTGGTTTTCACCTGTCGTCTCTTCACTACCATCAGGGACTTTTACCACTGTCCCTGTGTTGCTGTCTCTCTCCATATCCCCACTACCCCAGTCTAAAAAGAATCGATTGTGACTATGAGAAGGCATATTGACTCCTTCACGACTAAGGCTGAAGCTCTGAAAGGGGATACTGACTCCATAGTCCCTTACAGGAGAAGCAGCTTTCCCCGCTCCCTCCCCTGTGTCCGGACCTCTCTCTCTGTCGATGACATCATAGTTGCAGTCACCTGACTTGCCGTTCTCTTCCTGACCGCCCAGGGTCTTCTCTGCTCCCTGTGTTACCCCCGGCAACAGTGTTGAAGCTGTGAGGGACTCGGTGTGTTTGTTGTTGTCTGATTCTCCTCCTCCATCACGTCTAACTAAACGACCACATGATAAGTCCTCTGAGGCAGTACTTGATCCTGGCCTTTCCTGCTGCTGTCCTTGTTCCTGTTGCCGAGCAAAACGGTTCAGACGAATCACTGAATCTGATTGGTTAAGGGCTGCATTTTCAGTCGAATCGGGTACAAAGGGGTCTCTAGTCTCTTCGCAGGGCTTGTGTCTTCACTGTTGTTGGCACCGGCAGCGTGGGTAGACACTTTGTCCTAACGCAGAGGGAGGATAAATAGCTACAGTTCCACTGGAACAAGCCCATCCTTAGACGAGCCGAAAGGAGCCAGGCTGGGGTCAGATGAGGTCTTGTCCTCTCCTTTACCTGTTCTGACACTCTTCTTCCTGTTTGCTCCACGGCGTTAACTGTTTGTGCACTCCCCGTGTCGTCTCCCCAGCACATCACCACCACGCCACCATCTAAAAGAAACGATTATGAGAAGGCCTGTTGGCTCGGATGTCTGCTATTTCACTCCTCATCTTTCCTCATGGAGAGCTACTAGTACTAGTGATTCTGTCAGTGTTTGTGTCTGCTCCTGTTCCACATGCTGATATCTGGTCTCTCTGATTGGCTCTCCTGCTTTCTTATCAGTCCCATTACTCTGCTGTTGTGTACTTGTCTGATTCATTTTCCTTTCTGCTTGTCCTCCTCTTATTTCCTGTTGATTATCCACTGTTTGTTTTTCCTCTTGAGAGAGATTCTCATCCCCCTTTTTATGTTCTTCCTCTGTTTCCTTCTCCTCTGTTTCCTTCTTCTCTGTTTCCTTCCCTCTGTTTCCTTCCCCTCTGTTTCCTTCCTCTCTGTTTCCTTCCCCTCTGCTTCCTTCTCCTCTGTTTCCTTCCTCTCTGTTTCCTTCCTCTCTGCTTCCTTCCTCTCTGTTTCCTTCTCCTCTGTTTCCTTCCTCTCTGCTTCCTTCCTCTCTGTTTCCTTCTCCTCTGCTTCCTTCTCCTCTGCTTCCTTCTCCTCTGTTGCCTTCTCATCATTTTGTCTCCTCTCTTCCTTCCTTTCCTCTGTTCTCTTTTGTTTCATTTTGTCCCCATGTTTGTCCTCTGTGTTTACATTGAGAGGCTGGCTGCTTATTGGCTGCTCAGCACTGAGTGGTGGGCTGACATGTATGATGTCATCTTTAATGGACAAACCCACACCGATGACCTCATCATTAATGGATGCGGCGCCACTGAATAGATTAACCCTAAGAGGCTCTTCTACCTGGGGCTCAGGAATGGTGTTATCAGATCCAGCTGTTGATACTGTGGTGGTCTGAGGCTGAGAGGGTGATTTAGAGATGAGGATTTTTTCCGGAAGCTTCTCACTAACTTCCTCTTTAACCTTTTCAGCCAGTGATCCTTTGTCAACACTGCTGCCAGTCTCATGCGCTTCCTCTTCCTCCCTGTGTCTCAGATAATCTCTATACTCTGAATCCAGTATTGCAGATGCTGCCTGTGTCACTTCCTGTATCACATGATCAGGGAGTGGTGTCATTTCCCCTGTCACATGATCAGGAAGTTCGATGATGTCATAGTGACTCAGCATGGGACCTGGGTGCTTCAGTATCACTATTGGCCCAATGCTATCAGATTGATCCCTCAGTATAGGAGAGCACAGGTCAAAGACTGTTACCATTGGAATACTGGCCTCAGTCACTGTCTTAAC
>NW_027009615.1:0-42680 GCF_036934945.1 Oncorhynchus masou masou | reverse complement strand
AGAAACCGTGGATTGATGGCAGCATTCGTGTGAAACTGAAAGAGCGAACCACTGCTTTTAATCAGAGCAAGGTGACTGGTAACATGACCGAATACAAACAGTGCAGCTATTCCCTCCGTAAGGCTATCAAACAAGCTAAGGGTCAGTACAGAGACAAAGTAGAATCTCAATTCAACGGCTCAGACACAAGAGGTATGTGGCAGGGTCTACAGTCAATCACGGACTACAAGAAGAAATCCAGCCCAGTCATGGACCAGGATGTCTTGCTCCCAGGCAGACTAAATAACTTTTTGCCCGCTTTGAGGACAATACAGTGCCACTGACACGGCCTGCAACGGAAACATGCGGTCTCTCCTTCACTGCAGCCGAGGTGAGTAAAACATTTAAGCGTGTTAACCCTCGCAAGGCTGCAAGCCCAGACGGCATCCCCAGCCGCGCCCTCAGAGCATGCGCAGACCAGCTGGCTGGTGTGTTTACGGACATATTCAATCAATCCCTATACCAGTCTGCTGTTCCCACATGCTTCAAGAGGGCCACCATTGTCCCTGTTCCCAAGAAAGCTAAGGTAACTGAGCTAAACGACTACCGCCCCGTAGCACTCACTTCCGTCATCATGAAGTGCTTTGAGAGACTAGTCAAGGACCATCACCTCCACCCTACCTGACACCCTAGACCCACTCCAATTTGCTTACCGCCCAAATAGGTCCACAGACGACACAATCTCAACCACACTGCACACTGCCCTAACCCATCTGGACAAGAGGAATACCTATGTGAGAATGCTGTTCATTGACTACAGCTCGGCATTTAACACCATAGTACCCTCCAAGCTCGTCATCAAGCTCGAGACCCTGGGTCTCGACCCCGCCCTGTGCAACTGGGTACTGGACTTCCTGACGGGCCGCCCCCAGGTGGTGAGGGTAGGCAACAACATCTCCACCCCGCTGATCCTCAACACTGGGGCCCCACAAGGGTGCGTTCTGAGCCCTCTCCTGTACTCCCTGTTCACCCACGACTGCGCGGCAACGCACGCCTCCAACTCAATCATCAAGTTTGCGGACGACACAACAGTGGTAGGCTTGATTACCAACAACGACGAGACGGCCTACAGGGAGGAGGTGAGGGCCCTCGGAGTGTGGTTTCAGGACAATAAACCCACACTCAACGTCAACAAAACTAAGAAGATGATTGTGGACTTCAGGAAACAGCAGAGGGAACACCCCCCTACCCACATCGATGGAACAGTAGTGGAGAGGGTAGTAAGTTTTAAGTTCCTCGGCATACACATCACAGACAAACTGAATTGGTCCACTCACACAGACAGCATCGTGAAGAAGGCGCAGCAGCGCCTCTTCAACCTCAGGAGGCTGAAGAAATTCGGCTTCTCACCAAAAACACTCACAAACTTCTACAGATGCACAATCGAGAGCATCCTGGCGGGCTGTATCACCGCCTGGTACGGCATCTGCTCCGCCCACACCCGTAAGGCTCTCCAGAGGGTAGTGAGGTCTGCACAACGTATCACCGGGGGCAAACTACCTGCCCTCCAGGACACATACACCACCCGATGTTACAGGAAGGCCATAAAGATCATCAAGGACAACACCCACCCGAGCCACTGCCTGTTCACCCCGCTATCATCCAGAAGGCTAGGTCAGTACAGGTGCATCAAAGCTGGGACCGAGAGACTGAAAAACAGCTTCTATCTCAAGGCCATCAGACTGTTAAACAGCAACCACTAACATTGAGTGGCTGCTGCCAACACACTGACTCAACTCCAGCCACTTCAATAATGGGAATTGATGGGAAAGGATGTAAAATATATCACTAGCCACTTTAAACAATGCTACCTAATATAATGTTTACATACCCTACATTATTCATCTCATATGTATACGTATATACTGTACTCTATCATCTACTGCATCCTTATGTAATACATGTATCACTAGCCACTTTAACTATGCCACTTTGTTTACATACTCATCTCATATGTATATACTGTACTCGATACCATCTACTGTATCTTGCCTATGCTGCTCTGCACCATCACTCATTCATATATCCTTATGTACATATTCTTCATCCCCTTACACTGTGTATAAGATATTAGTTTTGGAATTGTTAGTTAGATTACTTGTTGGTTATTACTGCATTGTCGGAACTGGAAGCACAAGCATTTCGCTACACTCGCATTAACATCTGCTAACCATGTGTATGTGACAAATAAAATTTGATTTGATTTGATTTTGTGTGTGTGTGTGTGTGTGTGTGTGTGTGTGTGTGTGTGTGTGTGTGTGTGTGTGTGTGTGTGTGTGTGTGTGTGTGCGTGCGTGCGTGCGTGCGTGCGTGCGTGCGTGTGTGTGTGTTTAGGGGAGAGGTCATCATGTCAGACACAGCTCTGATATCTACTACCTCCATTAAAGGGACGGGCTCCAACAGTCCTTCGTGGTAAAACTACGACCAGACTGAGAAGATGACAAATGCGTTTGTTTCAGTTTAATATATGTGTGTATTTTCCATAAGCCTTGTTGAATACAGTTAAACCGACAGAGGAAAATGAAGAAAATATACTGAACAAAAATATAAACTCAATATGCGAACAAAATCAGTCAATTTAAATAAATAAATTAGGTCCTAAGCTATGGATTTTACATGACTGGGCAGGGGCACAGCCATGGGTGGGCCTGTGAGGGCATAGGCCCACCCACTGAGGATCCAAGCCCAGCCAATTAGAATGAGTTTTGCCCACAAAAGGGCTTCATTACAGACAGAAATACTCATTAGTTTTCTCAGCTGTCCGGGTGGCTGATGATCCAACAGGTGAAGAAGGCAGATGTGGAGGTCCTGGGCTGGTTTCGCATGGTCTACGGTTGAGGGCGGTTGGACATAATACCATATTCTCTAAAATGACGTTGGATGTGGCTTATGGTAGAGAAATGAACATTAAATTGTCTGGCAACAGCTCTGGTGGGCATTCTTGCAGTCAGCATGCCAATGGGCACACTCCAATCAAAACTTGACACATCTATGGCGTTGTGTTGTGTGGCTAAACTGCACATTTTATTGTGACCTTTTATTGACCCCAGCCCAAGGTGCACCTGTGTAATGATCATGCTGTTTAATCAGCTTCTTGATAAGACACACCTGTCAGGTGGATGGATTATCTTGGCAAAAGAGAAATGTTCACTAATGGGGATGTAAACAAATGTGTGAACAAATTTTTTCAGAAAAAACATTTTTGTGTTTTGGAAAAATGCTGGGTCCTTTTTATTTCAGCTTGTAAACAACTGTAAACAACTGTCTCCTAGACATCTTATGTCCACTAGGTAAACAACTGTCTCCCAGACATCTTATATGAAGTCAACTGTACTGAGAATCTACCAACGGTTTGTTAAAATTGGTTCATGAGAGAACTTGTACATTATCATCGAACCATGTAGAATCAGATTGATGATGTCAGCAGATATCGAAGATGAAGGAGCTTGTCTTTCCTTACCGGCGTCCGTCCTGCTTCCCAAATGGCACCCTATTCCTTATATAGTGCACTACTTTAGACTATATTCCCTATTTAGTGCACTACTTTAGACTATATTCCCTATTTAGTGCACTACTTTAGACTATATTCCTTATATAGTGCACTACTTTAGACTATATTCCCTATTTAGTGCACTACTTTAGACCATATTCCCTATTTAGTGCACTACTTTAGACCATATTCCCTATTTAGTGCACTACTTTAGACTCATAACCCTATTTAGTGCACTACTTTAGACTATATTCCCTATTTAGTGCACTACTTTAGACTCTATTCCCTATTTAGTGCACTACTTTAGACTCATATCCCTATTTAGTGCACTACTTTAGACTCATATCCCTATTTAGTGCACTACTTTAGACTATATTCCCTATTTAGTGCACTACTTTAGACTCTATTCCCTATTTAGTGCACTACTTTAGACTCATATCCCTATTTAGTGCACTACTTTAGACCCTATTCCTTATTTAGTGCACTACTTTAGACAATGGTTCACAGGGCTCAAGTCAAAAGTAGTGCTTTATAATAGGGAATAGGGTGTTATTTGGAATGGAGACTCAAGCAGAGAGGTCATTGGGAAAGTTGACATGTATCTTTATGACCAATGGACTAAATTGGAAATAATCTTGTAATCACATGGGTATAACTAAAGCCCTGCATGGTGAAGTTACACAGTCTCTTTTTTTTACTAGGCATAAAGTTAAGAACAAATTCTTATTTTCAATGACGGCCTAGGAACAGTGGGTTAACTGCCTGTTCAGGGGCAGAGCGACAGATTTGTACCTTGTCAGCTCGGGGATTCGAACTTGCAACATTTTGGTTACTAATCCAACGCTCCTAACCACTAGGTTACCCTGCCACCCCTCCACTCTAACCACTAGTCTACCCTGCCGCTCCTCCACTCGAACCACTAGGCTATCCTGCCGCCCCTCCACTCTAACCACTAGGCTACCTGCCGCCTCTCCACTCTAACCACTAGGCTACCCTGCCGCTCCTCCACTCTAACCACTAGTCTACCCTGCCGCCCCTCCCACTCTAACCACTAGTCTACCTGCCGCCCCTCCACTCTAACCACTAGTCTACCCTGCCGCCCCTCCCTCTAACCCACTAGGCCACCCTGCCGCCCCTCCACTCTAACCACTAGTCTACCCTGCCACCCCTGCCGCTCCTCCACTCCCCAACCACTAGTCTACCCTGCACCCCTCCCCTCCCTAACCACTAGTCTACCCTGCCACCCCTCCACTCTAACCTACCCTGCCGCTCCTCCACTCTAACCACTAGTCTACCCTGCCGCCCCTCCACTCTAACCACTAGGCCACCCTGCCGCCCCTCCACTCTAACCTACCCTGCCGCTCCTCCCACTCTAACCACTAGTCTACCCTGCCGCCCCCTCCCACTCTAACCACTAGAGCCACCCCTGCCGCCCCTCCCTCTAACCACTAGTCTACCCTGCCGCCCCTCCACTCTAACCACTAGTCTACCCTGCCGCCCCTCCACTCTAACCACTAGGCTACCTGCCTCCCCTACACTCTAACCACTAGGCTGCCCTGCCGCCCCTCCCTCTAACCACTAGTCTACCCTGCCGCCCCTCCACTCTAACCACTAGGCTACCCTGCCGCCTCCACTCTAACCACTAGGCCACCCTGCCGCCCCTCCACTCTAACCACTAGTCTACCCTGCCACCCCTCCACTCTAACCTACCCTGCCACTCCTCCACTCTAACCACTAGTCTACCTGCCACCCCTCCACTCTAACCACTAGTCTACCCTGCCACCCCTCCACTCTAACCTACCCTGCCGCTCCTCCACTCTAACCACTAGTCTACCCTGCCGCCCCTCCACTCTAACCACTAGGCCACCCTGCCGCCCCTCCCTCTAACCACTAGGCTACCCTGCCGCTCCTCCACTCTAACCACTAGAGCTGCACCCTGCCACCCCTCCCTCCCTAACCTACCCTGCCACTCCTCCCACTCTAACCACTAGTCTACCCTGCCACCCCTCCCTCTAACCACTAGGCTACCCTGCCACCCCTCCACTCTAACCTACCCTGCCACTCCTCCCTCTACCCACTAGTCTACCCTGCCGCCCCTCCACTCCTAACCACTAGGCTACCCTGCCGCTCCCTCCGCTCTAACCATTAGTCTACCCTGCCGCCCCTCCCACTCTAACCACTAGTCTACCTGCCGCCCCTCCACTTTAACCACTAGTCTACCCTGCCGCCCCTCCACTCTAACCACTAGGCTACCCTGCCACATTTAAGACATTTACATTTAAGTCATTTGGCAGACGCTCTTATCCAGAGTGACTTACAAATTGGTGAATTCACCTTATGACATCTGCCACCCCTCCCTCTAACCACTAGGCTACCCTGCCACCCCTCCACTCTAACCACTAGTCTACCCTGCCGCACCTCCACTCTAACCACTAGTCTACCCCTGCCGCCCCTCCACTCTAACCACTAGGCTACCCTGCCACCTCCACTCTAACCACTAGTCTACCCTGCCGCACCTCCACTCTAACCCACTAGTCTACCCTGCCGCCCCTACACTCTAACCACTAGTCTACCCTGCCGCCCCTCCTCCTAACCACTAGGCTATCCTGCCTCCTCTACACTCTAACCACTAGTCCACCCCTTCCGCTCCACTCTAACCACTAGTCTACCCTGCCACCCCTCCACTCTAACCACTAGGCTACCCTGCCGCCCCTCCACTAATCACTAGGCTACCTGTCCTCCCTCTAACCACTAGTCTACCCTGCCGCCCCTCCACTCTAACCACTAGGCTCCCTGCCTCCTCTACCTCTAACCACTAGCCCACCCCCTTCCGCCCCCTCCACTCTAACCACTAGTCTACCCTGCTCCTCTACACTCTAACCACTAGCCCACCCTTCCGCCCCTCCACTCTAACCATAGTCCACCTGCCGCTCCAGCGGACAGAGAGCGATTCTTCTTCACCTCCACCTCTTCCTGTCTGAAGTCAGACGGATATTTGATCAAACCGGAGGCAAAATCTGATAATGAATTGTCATTGAACGAGTTTAGCCATTTTAAAACTTCTCGAATTGGACTCATCTGTAGACATAGAATGTGTCCCGAAAGTGCACCCTGTTTCCTAAGTAGTGTACTCCGTTTTGACCAGGGACCACTG
The DNA here is from genome assembly GCF_036934945.1 of Oncorhynchus masou masou. Classification (NCBI taxonomy): domain Eukaryota; kingdom Metazoa; phylum Chordata; class Actinopteri; order Salmoniformes; family Salmonidae; genus Oncorhynchus; species Oncorhynchus masou. The sequence goes on along the minus strand of NW_027009615.1, from coordinate 35,997 downwards.
TGTAGAATATGATACCGTTTGGGTCACTGCCATACAAACCTTAATGGAAAACAACCTACACACCGAGCAGCCCACCTCCCAGAATCCATTTCCACTTCGGAAGAAAGAGTGGGATAATGTGAAACATTGTTTTCTTATCTTCCTGTCTTGAGTGGATCGGGATTTCAGTCGTGGGATGACAAATCACTGGGATGCACAGATTAAACATTCATCAGCCGGAGGGGTAGTAATTGTTTAGTTTTTTTTGTGCAGAAGTGTTGTCGCAAAAAAACAACCAAAAAAACCCACCAGATATTTAATGTATCACCGTATATGTTGGATAACATCTGGTGCTGCCTCTGAAATCTCACAGGCACAAGCGTTTCACACTGATAGTGTGTTTCGGGAACATTGTAATTACAAATAAATCCTGCGCTGTGGTCGGCTGTTAGCGCCGCATCCGCCTCCCCCTTTCACTCCTGACGCCGACGCAGCCTACAGAACAGATTAACCGGGGGAGCGAGAGGTGTTCCTGTTATCTGGTTTACTGTCTGATGTGAGACTCAGATTAGGGATTGGGATGTTAGACAGGATTGGACATGCGGAGAAACATCAGGACAGCTCGTTCACACACCAGAAGAAACAGTAGTGTACTGTGTCAGTTTGCATGTTATTAAGGAATGTATTAAATGATATTATATTGAAGCAGCATTAAGGACACATAGATAGTGTTTCTGTTCCAGATGTAATCTACCATAAAGCCTATTACAGGTCATGACCCTAGTGCTGCGTGTTATTTCTTTGTTTTAGTTGGTCAGGACGTGAGTTGGGTGGGTATTCTGTGTTTTGGGTTTCTAGGTTGGGTTTCTTGTTTGGCCTGATATGGTTCTCAATCAGAGGCAGGTGTTAGTCATTGTCTCTGACTGGGAACCATATTTAGGTAGCCTGTTTTGTATTGTGGTTGGTGGGTTATTGTCTATGTGATGTTGCATGTTATAGCACTCAGTTTTGATAGCGGTCACGATCGTTTTGTTATTTTGTTTATTGGTTTAGTGTACTTCGTGTTTTTTCGTCCTTCATTGAAAGTATGAGTTCACAGCACGCTGCGCTTTGGACTCCTCACTACGATGACTGTAAGTTTGAGGGAAATCGCGGGTATTGTCATCCATATCGGGTGAAAAGGTTTAGAAATTACAACACTTTGGATACAAATAGTCCCTCCATTTTAGTGTACAACAAATATTTGAATAAATGAACTTCTATGTGAATTAACAAATTCAAAAGTGTAGTATTTAGTCCAATATTCCCGAGCACAAAACCATGATTACCGGTATAATTATGAATTATATCGCATGTAATAATAGTAAAAAATAAAACAAATACAAATTCATCCAACAAATTAATATCAGTTTGTATCGTTTCAAATACAAAATGTGGACTACATAGCCAAAACAACCCAAATATGTGTTATAACCATGTTATAACTCACAGTATGTGTTACTGTCCCAGTCCTGTTATAACTGTGTTATAACTCACAGTATGTGTTACTGTCCCAGTCCTGCTATAACTCACAGTATGTGTTACTGTCCCAGTCCTGCTATAACTGTGTTATAACTCACAGTATGTGTTACTGTCCCAGTCCTGTTATAACTCACAGTATATTTACTGTCCAGTCCTGCTATAACTCACAGTATGTGTTACTGTCCCAGTCCTGCTATAACTCACAGTATGTGTTACTGTCCCAGTCCTGTTATAACTGTGTTATAACTCACAGTATGTGTTACTGTCCAGTCCTGTTATAACTCACAGTATGTGTTACTGTCCCAGTCCTATTATAACTCACAGTTTGTGTTACTGTCACAGTCCTGTTATAACTCACAGTATGTGTTACTGTCCCAGTCCTGCTATAACTCACAGTATGTGTTACTGTCCCAGTCCTGTATAACTCACAGTATGTGTTACTGTCCCAGTCCTGTTATAACTCACAGTATGTGTTACTGTCCCAGTCCTGTTATAACTCACAGTGTACAGTTACTGTCCCAGTCCTGTTATAACTGGTGTTATAACTCACAGTCTTTGTTACTGTCCCAGTCCCTGTTATAACTCACAGTATATTTTACTGTCCCAGTCCTGTTATAACTGTGTTATAACTCAGTATGTGTTACTGTCCCAGTCCTGCTATAACTGTGTTATAACTCACAGTATGTGTTACTGTCCCAGTGCTGTTATAACTCACAGTATGTCATTACTGTCCCAGTCCTGTTATAACTGTGTTATAACAGTATGTGTTACTGTCCCAGTCCTGTTATAACTCACAGTATGTGTTACTGTCCCAGTCCTGTTATAACTGTGTTATAACTCACAGTATGTGTTACTGTCCCAGTCCTGTTATAAATGTGTTATAACTCACAGTATGTGTTACTGTCCCAGTCCTGTTATAACTGTGTTATAACTCACAGTATGTGTTACTGTCCCAGTCCTATTATAACTCACAGTATGTGTTACTGTCCCAGTCCTGTTATAACTCACAGTATGTGTTACTGTCCCAGTCCTATTATAACTCACAGTATGTGTTACTGTCCCAGTCCTGTTATAACTCACAGTATGTGTTACTGTCCCAGTCCTATTATAACTCACAGTATGTGTTACTGTCCCAGTCCTGTTATAACTCACAGTATGTGTTACTGTCCCAGTCCTGTTATAACTCCTGGTATATTACTGTCCCAGTCCTATTATAACTGTGTTATAACTCACAGTATGTGTTACTGTCCCAGTCCTGTTATAACTCACAGTATGTGTTACTGTCCCAGTCCTGTTATAACTCACAGTATGTGTTACTGTCCCAGTCCTGTTATAACTCACAGTATGTGTTACTGTCCCAGTCCTGTTATAACTCACAGTATGTGTTACTGTCCCAGTCCTGCTATAACTCACAGTATGTGTTACTGTCCCAGTCCTATTATAACTCACAGTATGTGTTACTGTCCCAGTCCTGTTATAACTCACAGTATGTGTTACTGTCCCAGTCCTATTATAACTGTGTTATAACTCACAGTATGTGTTACTGTCCCAGTCCTGTTATAACTCACAGTATGTGTTACTGTCCCAGTCCTGTTATAACTCACAGTATGTGTTACTGTCCCAGTCCTGTTATAACTCACAGTATGTGTTACTGTCCCAGTCCTGTTATAACTCACAGTATGTGTTACTGTCCCAGTCCTGCTATAACTCACAGTATGTGTTACTGTCCCAGTCCTATTATAACTCACAGTATGTGTTACTGTCCCAGTCCTGTTATAACTCACAGTATGTGTTACTGTCCCAGTCCTATTATAACTGTGTTATAACTCACAGTATGTGTTACTGTCCCAGTCCTACTATAACTCACAGTATGTGTTACTGTCCCAGTCCTGTTATAACTCACAGTATGTGTTACTGTCCCAGTCCTGTTATAACTCACAGTATGTGTTACTGTCCCAGTCCTGTTATAACTCACAGTATGTGTTACTGTCCCAGTCCTATTATAACTCACAGTATGTGTTACTGTCCCAGTCCTGTTATAACTCACAGTATGTGTTACTGTCCCAGTCCTGTTATAACTCACAGTATGTGTTACTGTCCCAGTCCTGTTATAACTCACAGTATGTGTTACTGTCCCAGTCCTGATATAACTCACAGTATGTGTTACTGTCCCAGTCCTGTTATAACTGTGTTATAACTCACAGTATGTGTTACTGTCCCAGTCCTGTTATAACTCACAGTATGTGTTACTGTCCCAGTCCTGTTATAACTGTGTTATAACTCACAGTATGTGTTACTGTCCCAGTCCTGTTATAACTCACAGTATGTGTTACTGTCCCAGTCCTGTTATAACTCACAGTATGTGTTACTGTCCCAGTCCTGTTATAACTCACAGTATGTGTTACTGTCCCAGTCCTGTTATAACTCACAGTATGTGTTACTGTCCCAGTCCTGTTATAACTCACAGTATGTGTTACTGTCCCAGTCCTGTTATAACTCACAGTATGTGTTACTGTCCCAGTCCTACTATAACTCACAGTATGTGTTACTGTCCCAGTCCTATTATAACTGTGTTATAACTCACAGTATGTGTTACTGTCCCAGTCCTGTTATAACTCACAGTATGTGTTACTGTCCCAGTGCTGTTATAACTCACAGTATGTGTTACTGTCCCAGTCCTGTTATAACTCACAGTATGTGTTACTGTCCCAGTCCTGTTATAACTCACAGTATGTGTTACTGTCCCAGTCCTGATATAACTCACAGTATGTGCACTGTCCCAGTCCTGTTATAACTGTGTTATAACTCACAGTATGTGTTACTGTCCCAGTCCTGTTATAACTCACAGTATGTGTTACTGTCCCAGTCCTGTTATAACTGTGTTATAACTCACAGTATGTGTTACTGTCCCAGTCCTGTTATAACTCACAGTATGTGTACTGTCCCAGTCCTGTTATAACTCACAGTATGTGTTACTGTCCCAGTCCTGTTATAACTCACAGTATGTGTTACTGTCCCAGTCCTGTTATAACTCACAGTATGTGTTACTGTCCCAGTCCTGTTATAACTCACAGTATGTGTTACTGTCCCAGTCCTGTTATAACTCACAGTATGTGTTACTGTCCCAGTCCTACTATAACTCACAGTATGTGTTACTGTCCCAGTCCTATTATAACTGTGTTATAACTCACAGTATGTGTTACTGTCCCAGTCCTGTTATAACTCACAGTATGTGTTACTGTCCCAGTCCTGTTATAACTCACAGTATGTGTTACTGTCCCAGTCCTATTATAACTCACAGTATGTGTTACTGTCCCAGTCCTGTTATAACTCACACAGTATGTGTTACTGTCCCAGTCCTGCTATAACTCACAGTATGTGTTACTGTCCCAGTCCTGTTATAACTCACAGTATGTGTTACTGTCCCAGTCCTGTTATAACTGTGTTATAACTCACAGTATGTGTTACTGTCCACAGTCCTGTTATAACTGTGTTATAACTCACAGTATGTGTTACTGTCCCAGTCCTGTTATAACTCACAGTATGTGTTACTGTCCCAGTCCTGTTATAACTGTGTTATAACTCACAGTATGTGTTACTGTCCCAGTCCTGTTATAACTCACAGTATGTTACTGTCCCAGTCCTGTTATAACTGTGTTATAACTCACAGTATGTGTTACTGTCCCAGTCCTGTTATAACTCACAGTATGTGTTACTGTCCCAGTCCTGTTATAACTCACAGTTTGTGTTACTGTCACAGTCCTGTTATAACTCACAGTATGTGTTACTGTCCCAGTCCTGCTATAACTCACAGTATGTGTTACTGTCCCAGTCCTGTTATAAATGTGTTATAACTCACAGTATGTGTTACTGTCCCAGTGCTGTTATAACTCACAGTATGTGTTACTGTCCCAGTCCTGTTATAACTGTGTTATAACTCACAGTATGTGTTACTGTCCCAGTCCTGTTATAACTCACAGTATGTGTTACTGTCCCAGTCCTGTTATAACTGTGTTATAACTCACAGTATGTGTTACTGTCCCAGTCCTGTTATAACTCACAGTATGTGTTACTGTCCCAGTCCTGTTATAACTCACAGTATGTGTTACTGTCCCAGTCCTGCTATAACTCACAGTATGTGTTACTGTCCCAGTCCTGTTATAACTCACAGTATGTGTTACTGTCCCAGTCCTATTAGAACTGTGTTATAACTCACAGTATGTGTTACTGTCCCAGTCCTGTTATAACTCACAGTATGTGTTACTGTCCCAGTCCTATTAGAACTGTGTTATAACTCACAGTATGTGTTACTGTCCCAGTCCTGTTATAACTCACAGTATGTGTTACTGTCCCAGTCCTGTTATAACTCACAGTATGTGTTACTGTCCCAGTCCTGTTATAACTGTGTTATAACTCACAGTATGTGTTACTGTCCCAGTCCTATTATAACTCACAGTATGTGTTACTGTCCCAGTCCTGTTATAACTCACAGTATGTGTTACTGTCCCAGTCCTGTTATAACTCACAGTATGTGTTACTGTCCCAGTCCTGTTATAACTCACAGTATGTGTTACTGTCCCAGTCCTGTTATAACTCACAGTATGTGTTACTGTCCCAGTCCTGTTATAACTCACAGTATGTGTTACTGTCCCAGTCCTGTTATAACTGTGTTATAACTCACAGTATGTGTTACTGTCCCAGTCCTGTTATAACTCACAGTATGTGTTACTGTCCCAGTCCTGTTATAACTCACAGTATGTGTTACTGTCCCAGTCCTGTTATAACTCACAGTATGTGTTACTGTCCCAGTCCTGTTATAACTGTGTTATAACACAGTATGTGTTACTGTCCCAGTCCTGTTATAACTTACAGTATGTGTTACTGTCCCAGTCTTATTATAACTGTGTTATAACTTACAGTATGTGTTACTGTCCCAGTCCTGTGTATAACTCACAGTATGTGTTACTGTCCCAGTCCTGTTATAACTCACAGTATGTGTTACTGTCCCAGTCCTGTGTTATAACTCACAGTATGTGTTACTGTCCCAGTCCTGTGTTATAACTCACAGTATGTGTTACTGTCCCAGTCCTGTTATAACTCACAGTATGTGTTACTGTCCCAGTCCTGTTATAACTCACAGTATGTGTTACTGTCCCAGTCCTGTTATAACTGTGTTATAACTCACAGTATGTGTTACTGTCCCAGTCCTGTTATAACTCACAGTATGTGTTACTGTCCCAGTCCTGTTATAACTGTGTTATAACTCACAGTATGTGTTACTGTCCCTGTCCTGATATAACTGTGTTATAACTCACAGTATGTGTTACTGTCCCAGTCCTATTATAACTCACAGTATGTGTTACTGTCCCAGTCCTGTTATAACTCACAGTATGTGTTACTGTCCCAGTCCTGTTATAACTCACAGTATGTGTTACTGTCCCAGTCCTATTATAACTGTGTTATAACTCACAGTATGTGTTACTGTCCCTGTCCTGATATAACTGTGTTATAACTCACAGTATGTGTTACTGTCCCAGTCCTGTTATAACTCACAGTATGTGTTACTGTCCCAGTCCTGTTATAACTCACAGTATGTGTTACTGTCCCAGTCCTGTTATAACTCACAGTATGTGTTACTGTCCCAGTCCTATTATAACTCACAGTATGTGTTACTGTCCCAGTCCTGTTATAACTCACAGTATGTGTTACTGTCCCAGTCCTGTTATAACTCACAGTATGTGTTACTGTCCCAGTCCTATTATAACTGTGTTATAACTCACAGTATGTGTTACTGTCCCTGTCCTGATATAACTGTGTTATAACTCACAGTATGTGTTACTGTCCCAGTCCTGTTATAACTCACAGTATGTGTTACTGTCCCAGTCCTGTTATAACTCACAGTATGTGTTACTGTCCCAGTCCTGTTATAACTGTGTTATAACTCACAGTATGTGTTACTGTCCCAGTCCTGTTATAACTCACAGTATGTGTTACTGTCCCAGTCCTATTATAACTCACAGACAACAAGGGCTCTGGTCAAAAGTAGTGCACTATGAAGGGAATCGGGTGCCATTTGGGGAGTAGACAAACTGACATATCCGAGTCCACGACACACGCATCAATTTCAATATTGCTGCAATCAAGTTGTCAATGATCAGAGAACATCCCTCTGTAAAGAGGAGAACAAGGAACATTCTTAATCCTGGTGATTACCGCATTCTCCATGCCTCTTCAGAGACTGGATCCAGGAGGGAGAGAGGTTGGGAAGGGAGAGGGAGGGTGAGAGAGAGAGAGAGAAGAGGAGAGGAGAGGAGAGGGAGAGGAGACAGAGAGAGAGAGAGGACGAGAGAGAGAGGGAGGGAGAGAGAGGGATAGGAAGGGAGAGAGAGAGGAAGAGAGAGAGAGAGAGAGAGGAGAGGAGAGGGAGAGGATGAGAGAGAGAGGATGGGAAGGGAGAACAAGAGAGAGAGAGAGAGAGGAGATGAGACAGAGAGAGAGGACGAGAGAGAGGGAGGGAGAGAGAGAGTAAGAGAGAGAGAGAGGAGAGAGAGAGGAGGAGAGAGGAAGAGAGAGGACACAGAGGAAGAGAGAGTGAGAGAGAGAGAGAAGAGAGGTATATAGTGAGAGATAGAAAGAGAGAGAAGAGGAGAGGAGAGAGAGGAAGAGAGAGAGAGCGAGACAGAGGAAGAGACAGAGGAAGAGAGAGAGTGAGAGAGAGAGAGAGAGAGAGATATATAGCGAGAGATAGAAAGAGAGAGAAGAGGACAGGGAGAGAGAGGAAGAGAGAGAGTATTAGATAGCGATATATAGCAAATCTGAAATAAAACATAAATTAATAGACTTTAAACAAATACATTCTGTCGTTGATCAACCCCATGCCATGATTAGACACTGAAAAACACACCAATCTCTTTCATCATTTTCTTGAAACAAAATATTTTTGTTTGGATGTTTATAACTACAGTACCAGTCAAACGTGTGGATACACCTACTCATTCAAGGGTTCTCCCATGGTCATACAGCCTGTTTGCAAGATCAAATATTTTTGGTTAGTTGGAAATTGTAATTCAAGGATGAGAAATTATAAACGAGCAGCAAAGTGTCTGTACTGGAAATAACTCTCTATTCCTTATGGTCAACATGGTTAAATAAATCCCTATTCCTTATGGTCAACATGGTTAAATAAATCCCTATTCCTTATGGTCAACATGGTTACATAACTCCATATTCCTTATGGTCAACATGGTTACATAACTCCCTATCCTTATGGTCAACATGGTTAAATAAATCCCTATTCCTTATGGTCAACATGGTTAAATAAATCCCCATTCCTTATGATCAACATGGTTAAATAAATCCCTATTCCTTATGGTCAACATGGTTACATAACTCCCTATTCCTTATGGTCAACATGGTTACATAACTCCCTATTCCTTATGGTCAACATGGTTAAATAAATCCCTATTCCTTATGGTAAACATGATTAAATATCTCCCTGTTCCTTATGGTCAACATGGTTAAATAACTCCCTATTCCCTTATGGTCAACATGGTTAAATAAATCCCTATTCCTTATGGTCAATGGTTAGCATAACTCCCTATTCCTGTGGTCAACATGGGCAGTTAAATCCCCTATTCCTTATGTGGTCAACATGGTTACATAACTCCCTATTCCTTATGGTCAATATGGTTAAATAAATCCCTATTCCTTATGGTCAACATGGTTAAATAAATCCCTATTCCTTATGGTCAATATGGTTACATAACTCCCTATTCCTTATGGTCAACATGGTTAAATAAATCCCTATTCCTTATGGTCAACATGATTAAATATCCTCTGTCCGTTGGTGGTCAACATGGCTAAATAAATCCCTATTCCTTATGGTCAACATGATTAAATATCTCCTGCTATGGTCAACATGGTTAAATAAATCCCTATTCCTTATGATCAACATGATTAAATATCTCCCTGTTCCTTATGGTCAACATGGTTAAATAACTCCCTATTCCTTAAGGTCAACATGGTTAAATAAATCCCTATTCCTTATGGTCAACATGGTTAAATAACTCCCTATTCCTTGTAGTCAACATGGTTAAATATCTCCATGTTCCTTATGGTCAACATGGTTAAATAACTACCTATTCCTTATAGTCAACATGGTTAAATAACTCCCTATTCCTTATAGTCAACATGGTCAAATAACTCCCTATTCCTTATGGTCAACATGGTTAAATATCTTACCTGTTCCTTATGGTCAACATGGTTAAATATCTCCCTGTTCCTTATGGTCAACATGGTTAAATAACTCCCTATTCCTTATGGTCAACATGGTCAAATAACTCCCTATTCCTTATGGTCAACATGGTTAAATATCTCCCTGTTCCTTATAGTCAACATGGTTAAATAACTCCCTATTCCTTATAGTCAACATGGTTAAATAACTCCCTATTCCTTATAGTCAACATGGTTAAATAACTCCCTATTCCTTATGGTCAACATGGTTAAATAACTCCCTATTCCTTATAGTCAACATGGTAAAATAACTCCCTATTCCTTATGGTCAACATGGTTAAATAACTCCCTATTCCTTATAGTCAACATGGTTAAATAACTCCCTATTCCTTATGGTCAACATGGTAAAATAACTCCTATTCCTTATGGTCAACATGGTTAAATAACTCCATATTCCTTACGGTCAACATGGTTAAATAACATGGTTAAATAACTCCCTATTCCTTATGGTCAACATGGTTAAATAACTCCCTATTCCTTATGGTCAACATGGTTAAATAACTCCCTATTCCTTACGGCCAACATGGTTAAATAGCATGGTTAAATAACTCCCTATTCCTTATGGTCAACATGGTTAAATAACTCCCTATTCCTTGTAGTCAACATGGTTAAATATCTCCATGTTCCTTATGGTCAACATGTTTAAATAACTACCTATTCCTTATAGTCAACATGGTTAAATAACTCCCTATTCCTTATAGTCAACATGGTCAAATAACTCCTATTCCTTATGGTCAACATGGTTAAATATCTCCTGTTCCTTATGGTCAACATGTTTAAATATCTCCCTGTTCCTTATGGTCAACATGGTTAAATAACCCCATTCCTTATGGTCAACATGGTCAAATAACTCCCTATTCCTTATGGTCAACATGGTCAACTAACTCCTATTCCTTATAGTCAACATGGTTAAATAACTCCCTATTCCTTATAGTCAACATTGTAAAATATCTCCTATTCCTTATGGTCAACATGGTTAAATAACCTGTTCTTATAGTCAACATGTTAAATAACTCCCTATTCCTTATGGTCATAATGGTAAAATAACCTCATTCCTTAGTGGTCAACATGGTTAAATAACTCCCATATTCTTACGGTCAACATGGTTAAATAACATGGTTAAATAACTCCCTATTCCTTATGGTCAACATGGTTAAATATCTCCATGTTCCTTTCCTTACGGCCAACATGGTCAACATGGTCAACATAAAATAACTATTCCTTATGGTCAACATGGCTAGTCAACATGGTTAAATAACATGGTTAAATAACCCTATTCCTTATGGTCAGTTAAATATCAATGGTCATGGTTAAATAACTACCTATTCCTTATAGTCAACATGGTTAAATAACTCCCTATTCCTTATAGTCAACATGGTCAAATAACTCACTATTCCTTATGGTCAACATGGTTAAATATCTTACCTGTTCCTTATGGTCAACATGGTTAAATATCTCCCTGTTCCTTATGGTCAACATGTTTAAATATCTCCCTGTTCCTTATGGTCAACATGGTTAAATAACTCCCTATTCCTTATGGTCAACATGGTCAAATAACTCCCTATTCCTTATGGTCAACATGGTTAAATATCTCCCTTATTCCTTATAGTCAACATGGTTAAATAACTCCCTATTCCTTATAGTCAACATGGTTAAATAACTCCCTATTCCTTATAGTCAACATGGTTAAATAATCCCTATTCATTATGGTCAATGAATAACTCACTATCCTCTAGTAGTCAGCATGGTAAAATAACTCCTATTCCTTAAAAATGGTCAACATGGTTAAATAACTCCCTATTCCTTATAGTCAACATGGTTAAATAACTCCCTATTCTATATCAACATGAAAGAATAACTCCCTATTCCTTATGGTCAACATGGTTAAATAACTCCATATTCCTTACGGTCATACATGGTTAAATAACATGGTTAAATAACCTTATTCCTTATGGTCAACATGGTTAAATAACTCCCTATTCCTTATAATATGGTTAAATAACTCCCTATTCCTTACGGCCAACATGGTTAAATAGCATGGTTAAATAACTCCCTATTCCTTATGGTCAACATGGTTAAATAACTCCCTATTCCTTGTAGTCAACATGGTTAAATATCTCCATGTTCCTTATGGTCAACATGTTTAAATAACGACCTATTCCTTATAGTCAACATGGTTAAATAACTCCCTATTCCTTATAGTCAACATGGTCAAATAACTCCCTATTCCTTATGGTCAACATGGTTAAATATCTCCCTGTTCCTTATGGTCAACATGTTTAAATATCTCCCTGTTCCTTATGGTCAACATGGTTAAATAACTCCCTATTCCTTATGGTCAATATGGTCAAATAACTCCCTATTCCTTATGGTCAACATGGTCAACTAACTCCCTATTCCTTATAGTCAACATGGTTAAATAACTCCCTATTCCTTATAGTCAACATGGTAAAATAACTCCCTATTCCTTATGGTCAACATGGTTAAATAACTCCCTATTCCTTATAGTCAACATGGTTAAATAACTCCCTATTCCTTATGGTCAACATGGTAAAATAACTCCCTATTCCTTATGGTCAACATGGTTAAATAACTCCATATTCCTTACGGTCAACATGGTTAAATAACATGGTTAAATAACTCCTATTCCTTATGGTCAACATGGTTAAATAACTCCCTATTCCTTATGGTCAACATGGTTAAATAACTCCCTATTCCTTACGGCCAACATGGTTAAATAGCATGGTTAAATAACTCCCTATTCCTTATGGTCAACATGGTTAAATAACTCCCTATTCCTTATGGTCAACATGGTTAAATAACTCCCTATTCCTTATAGTCAACATGGTAAATAACTCCCTATTCCTTATGGTCAACATGGTTAAATAACTCCCTATTCCTTATAGTCAACATGGTTAATTAACTCCCTATTCCTTATGGTCAACATGGTCAACTAACTCCCTATTCCTTAGAGTCAACATGGTTAAATAACTCCCTATTCCTTATAGTCAACATGGTTAATAACTCCCTATTCCTTAAGGTCAACATGGTAAATAACTCCCTATTCCTTATGGTCAACATGGTTAAATAACTCCCTATTCCTTATAGTCAACATGGTTAAATAACTCCCTATTCCTTATAGTCAACATGGTTAAATAACTCCCTATTCCTTATGGTCAACATGGGTAAATAACTCCCTATTCCTTACGGTCAACTTGGTTAAACAACATGGTGAAATAACTCCTATTCCTTACGGTCAACATGGTTAAACAACATGGTGAAATAACTCCCTATTCCTTATAGTCAACATGGTTAAATAACTCCCTATTCCTTATGTTCAACATGGTTAAATAACTCCCTATTCCTTACGGTCAACATGGTTAAATAACATGGTTAAATAACTCCCTATTCCTTATGGTCAACATGGTTAAATAACTCCCTATTCCTTATGGTCAACATGGTTAAATAACTCCCTATTCCTGATAGTCAACATGGTTAAATAACTCCCTATTCCTTATAGTCAACATGGTTAAATAACTCCCTATTCCTTATGGTAAACATGGTCAAATAACTCCCTATTCCTTATGGTCAACATGGTCAACTAACTCCCTATTCCTTATAGTCAACATGGTTAAATAACATGGTTAAATAACACCCTATTCCTTACGGTCAATATGGTTAAATAACTCCCTATTCCTTATAGTCAACATGGTTAAATAACTCCCTGTTCCTTATGGTCAACATGGTTAAATAACTCCCTATTCCTTATGGTCAACATGGTTAAAGAACTCCCTATTCCTCATGGTCAACATGGTTAAATAACATGGTTAAATAACTCCTATTCCTTATGGTCAACATGGTTAAATAACTCCCTATTCCTTATGGTCAACATGGTTAAATAACTCCCTATTCCTTACGGCCAACATGGTTAAATAGCATGGTTAAATAACTCCCTATTCCTTATGGTCAACATGGTTAAATAACTCCCTATTCCTTGTAGTCAACATGGTTAAATATCTCCATGTTCCTTATGGTCAACATGTTTAAATAACTACCTATTCCTTATAGTCAACATGGTTAAATAACTCCCTATTCCTTATAGTCAACATGGTCAAATAACTCCCTATTCCTTATGGTCAACATGGTTAAATATCTCCCTGTTCCTTATGGTCAACATGTTTAAATATCTCCCTGTTCCTTATGGTCAACATGGTTAAATAACTCCCTATTCCTTATGGTCAACATGGTCAAATAACTCCCTATTCCTTATGGTCAACATGGTCAACTAACTCCCTATTCCTTATAGTCAACATGGTTAAATAACTCCCTATTCCTTATAGTCAACATGGTAAAATAACTCCCTATTCCTTATGGTCAACATGGTTAAATAACTCCCTATTCCTTATAGTCAACATGGTTAAATAACTCCTATTCCTTATGGTCAACATGGTAAAATAACTCCCTATTCCTTATGGTCAACATGGTTAAATAACTCCATATTCCTTACGGTCAACATGGTTAAATAACATGGTTAAATAACTCCCTATTCCTTATGGTCAACATGGTTAAATAACTCCCTATTCCTTATGGTCAACATGGTTAAATAACTCCCTATTCCTTACGGCCAACATGGTTAAATAGCATGGTTAAATAACTCCCTATTCCTTATGGTCAACATGGTTAAATAACTCCCTATTCCTTATGGTCAACATGGTTAAATAACTCCCTATTCCTTATAGTCAACATGGTAAATAACTCCCTATTCCTTATGGTCAACATGGTTAAATAACTCCCTATTCCTTATAGTCAACATGGTTAATTAACTCCCTATTCCTTATGGTCAACATGGTCAACTAACTCCCTATTCCTTAGAGTCAACATGGTTAAATAACTCCCTATTCCTTATAGTCAACATGGTTAATAACTCCCTATTCCTTAAGGTCAACATGGTAAATAACTCCCTATTCCTTATGGTCAACATGGTTAAATAACTCCCTATTCCTTATAGTCAACATGGTTAAATAACTCCCTATTCCTTATAGTCAACATGGTTAAATAACTCCCTATTCCTTATGGTCAACATGGGTAAATAACTCCCTATTCCTTACGGTCAACATGGTTAAACAACATGGTGAAATAACTCCCTATTCCTTACGGTCAACATGGTTAAACAACATGGTGAAATAACTCCCTATTCCTTATAGTCAACATGGTTAAATAACTCCCTATTCCTTATGTTCAACATGGTTAAATAACTCCCTATTCCTTACGGTCAACATGGTTAAATAACATGGTTAAATAACTCCCTATTCCTTATAGTCAACATGGTTAAATAACTCCCTATTCCTTATGGTCAACATGGTTAAATAACTCCCTATTCCTGATAGTCAACATGGTTAAATAACTCCCTATTCCTTATAGTCAACATGGTTAAATAACTCCCTATTCCTTATGGTAAACATGGTCAAATAACTCCCTATTCCTTATGGTCAACATGGTCAACTAACTCCCTATTCCTTATAGTCAACATGGTTAAATAACTCCCTATTCTTCATGGTCAACATGGTTAAATAACTCCCTATTCCTTACGGTCAACATGGTTAAATAACTCCCTATTCCTTATAGTCAACATGGTCAAATAACTCCCTATTCCTTATGGTCAACATGGTCAACTAACTCCTATTCCTTATAGTCAACATGGTTAAATGACTCCCTATTCCTTATGGTCAACATGGTCAACTAACTCCCTATTCCTTATAGTCAACGTGGTTAAATAACTCCCTATTCCTTATGGTCAACATGGTTAAATAACTCCCTATTCCTTCACGGTCAACATGGTTAAATAACTCCCTATTCCTTATAGTCAACATGGTCAAATAACTCCCTATTCCTTACGGTCAACATGGTCAACTAACTCCCTATTCCTTATATTCAACATGGTCAACTAACTCCCTATTCCTTATATTCAACATGGTCAACTAACTCCCTATTCCTTATGGTCAACATGGTTAAATTACTCCTATTCCTTATAGTCAACATGGTTAAATAATTCCCTATTGCTTATGGTCAACATGGTTAAATAACTCCCTATTCCTTATAGTCAACATGGTTAAATAACTCCCTATTCCTTATGGTCAACATGGTCAACTAACTCCCTATTCCTTATGGTCAACATGGTCAACTAACTCCCTATTCCTTACGGTCAACATGGTCAACTAACTCCCTATTCCTTACGGTCAACATGGTCAACTAACTCCCTATTCCTTATGGTCAACATGGTTAAATAACTCCCTATTCCTTACGGTCAACATGGTCAACTAACTCCCTATTCCTTATGGTCAACATGGTCAACTAACTCCCTATTCCTTATGGTCAACATGGTTAAATAACTCCCTATACCTTACGGTCAACAGAAGTGACTCTAAAGGGAATGGGGCTCCATGATGGACACAGAAGACTGTCTCCTTCCACTGTTCTGACGGTCAACAGGACTCACGTCTCCTCGTTGCAAAGAGAGAGGGAGACAGAGAGAAAGGAGAGGAAAAAAAACAATATTTTTTTCACATTGAGTGACTCAATTTCACGCTCCATTGCCATATCTGGGGCGACGCTCCATGAAAATCAGTTCAAATATGGGATTTCAGTGAAACAGTATTTTGAAAACTCCTGTGATATGTGGCAGTATTACTTTTCTTCTATTTTGAGAGATTAGATCATTATGTGTGCAGACAGAGACAGTAGAGGTGGTAATACCTGGTTTAGTCTGGTCTCTATAAAGGGGACAGCAGGCTGCAGACAGAGACAGTAGAGGTGGTAGTACCTGGTTAGTTTCTATAAAGGGGACAGCAGGCTACAGACAGAGACAGTAGAGGTGGTAGTACCTGGTTAGTCTGGTCTCTATAAAGGGGACAGCAGGCTGTAGACAGAGACAGTAGAGGTGGTAGTACCTGGTTAGTCTGGTCTCTATAAAGGGGACAGCAGGCTGCAGACAGAGACAGTAGAGGTGGTAGTACCTGGTTAGTCTGGTCTCTATAAAGGGGACAGCAGGCTGTAGACAGAGACAGTAGAGGTGGTAGTACCTGGTTAGTCTGGTCTCTATAAAGGGGACAGCAGGCTGCAGACAGAGACAGTAGAGGTGGTAGTACCTGGTTAGTCTGGTCTCTATAAAGGGGACAGCAGGCTGCAGACAGAGACAGTAGAGGTGGTAGTACCTGGTTAGTCTGGTCTCTATAAAGGGGACAGCAGGCTGCAGACAGAGACAGTAGAGGTGGTAGTACCTGGTTAGTCTGGTCTCTATAAAGGGGCCAGCAGGCTGCAGACAGAGACAGTAGAGGTGGTAGTACCTGGTTAGTCTGGTCTCTATAAAGGGGCCAGCAGGCTGCATACAGAGACAGTAGAGGTGGTAGTACCTGGTTAGTCTGGTCTCTATAAAGGGGCCAGCAGGCTGCAGACAGAGACAGTAGAGGTGGTAGTACCTGGTTAGTCTGGTCTCTATAAAGGGGACAGCAGGCTGCAGACAGAGACAGTAGAGGTGGTAGTACCTGGTTAGTCTGGTCTCTATAAAGGGGACAGCAGGCTGCAGACAGAGACAGTAGAGGTGGTAGTACCTGGTTAGTCTGGTCTCTATAAAGGGGCCAGCAGGCTGCATACAGAGACAGTAGAGGTGGTAGTACCTGGTTAGTCTGGTCTCTATAAAGGGGACAGCAGGCTGTAGACAGAGACTGTAGAGGTGGTAGTACCTGGTTAGTCTCTATTCATGGGACAGCAGGCTACAGACAGAGTCAGTAGAGTTGGTAGGAACTGGTTAGTCTCTATAAAGGGGCCAGCAGGCTGCTGACAGAGTAAGTAGAGGTGGTAATACCTGGTTAGTCTGGTCTCTATAAAGGGGACAGCAGGTTATGCTTAACCTTCTGGTGAGGTTACCAGGACTGGGTTATGTTAAACCTTCTGGTGAGGTTAACAGGACTGGGTTATGTTTAACCTTCTGCTGAGGTTAACATGACAGTGGAGAGGTTACCAGGACTGGGTTATGTTTAACCTTCTGGTGAGGTTAACAGGACTAGGTTATGTTTAACCTTCTGGTGAGGTTACCAGGACTGGGTTATGTTTAACCTTCTGGTGAGGTTAACAGGACTGGGTTATGTTTAACCTTCTGCTGAGGTTAACAGGACTGAGTTATGTTTAAACTTCTGCTGAGGTTACCAGGACTGGGTTATGTTTAACCTTCTGGTGAGGTTAACAGGACTAGGTTATGTTTAACCTTCTGGTGAGGTTACCAGGACTGGGTTATGTTTAACCTTCTGGTGAGGTTAACAGGACTGGGTTATGTTTAACCTTCTGCTGAGGTTACCAGGACTGGGTTATGTTTAACCTTCTGCTGAGGTTACCAGGACTGGGTTATGTTAAACCTTCTGGTGAGGTTAACAGGACTAGGTTATGTTTAACCTTCTGGTGAGGTTACCAGGACTGGGTTATGTTTAACCTTCTGGTGAGGTTAACAGGACTGGGTTATGTTTAACCTTCTGGTGGGGTTAACAGGACTGAGTTATGTTTAACCTTCTGCTGAGGTTACCAGGACTGGGTTATGTTAAACCTTCTGCTGAGGTTAACAGGACAGTGGAGAGGTTAACAGGACAGTGGAGAGGTTAACAGGACAGTGGTGAGGTTAACAGGACAGTGGAGAGGTTAACAGGACTGGGTTATGTTTAACCTTCTGGTGGGGTTACCAGGACTGGGTTATGTTTAACCTTTGCTGAGGTTAACAGGACTGGGTTATGTTTAACCTTCTGCTGAGGTTAACAGGACTGGGTTATGTTTAACCTTCTGGTGGGGTTACCAGGACTGGGTTATGTTTAACCTTCTGCTGGGGTTAACAGGACTGGGTTATGTTTAACCTTTGCTGAGGTTAACAGGACTGGGTTATGTTTAACCTTCTGCTGAGGTTAACAGGACTGGGTTATGTTTAACCTTCTGGTGAGGTTACCAGGACTGGGTTATGTTTAACCTTCTGCTGAGGTTACCAGGACAGTATAGAGGTTACCAGGACAGTGGAGAGGTTAACAGGACAGTGGACAAGTTAACAGGACAGTGGAGAGGTTACCAGGACAGTGGAGAGGTTAACAGGACAGTGGACAAGTTAACAGGACAGTGGAGAGGTTAACAGGACAGTGGAGAGGTTAACAGGACAGTGGAGAGGTTAACAGGACAGTGGAGAGTTTAACAGGACTGGGTTATGTTTAACCTTCTGCTGAGGTTACCAGGACAGTGGAGAGGTTAACAGGACAGTGGAGAGGTTAACAGGACAGTGGTGAGGTTAACAGGACTGGGTTATGTTTAACCTTTGCTGAGGTTAACAGGACTGGGTTATGTTTAACCTTTTGCTGAGGTTAACAGGACTGGGTTATGTTTAACATTCTGGTGAGGTTACCAGGACTGGGTTATGTTTAACCTTCTGGAGAGGTTAACAGGACTGGGTTATGTTTAACCTTCTGCTGAGGTTAACAGGACAGTGGAGAGGTTAACAGGACTGGGTTATGTTTAACCTTCTGCTGAGGTTACCAGGACTGGGTTATGTTTAACCTTCTGCTGAGGTTAACAGGACTGGGTTATGTTTAACCTTCTGCTGAGGTTAACAGGACTGGGTTATGTTTAACCTTCTGCTGAGGTTAACAGGACTGGGTTATGTTTAACCTTCTGGTGAGGTTACCAGGACTGGGTTATGTTTAACCTTCAGCTGAGGTTACCAGGACAGTATAGAGGTTAACAGGACAGTGGAGAGGTTAACAGGACAGTGGAGAGGTTAACATGACTGGGTTATGTTTAACCTTTGCTGAGAGTAAACAGGACTGGGTTATGTTTAACCTTCTGGTGAGGTTAACAGGACAGTATAGAGGTTAACAGGACAGTGGAGAGGTTACCAGGACAGTATAGAGGTTAACAGGACAGTGGTGAGGTTAACAGGACTGGGTTATGTTTAACCTTCTGTTGAGGTTAACAGGACTGGGTTATGTTTAACCTTCTGCTGAGGTTAACAGGACTGGGTTATGTTTAACCTTCTGGAGAGGTTACCAGGACTGGGTTATGTTTAACCTTCTGCTGAGGTTACCAGGACTGGGTTATGTTTAACCTTCTGGTGGGGTTAACAGGACTGGGTTATGTTTAACCTTCTGGTGAGGTTACCAGGACTGGGTTATGTTTAACCTTCTGCTGAGGTTACCAGGACTGGGTTATGTTTAACCTTCTGCTGAGGTTAACAGGACTGGGTTATGTTTAACCTTCTGCTGGGGTTAACAGGACTGTTAGACGGCAGGATGCAGCCCAGCGTCTGGTTGAATATATGCTAGAGGTGTGGCTGGACACTGACAGGCCGGGAGGAGGGTGCAGTGTGTGTGTATGTGTGCACGGTGTTGTGAGTGTGTGTTTGAGAGTGTGGCTGTGTGTGCGGTCATTAAATAATCATCGAGCGTCTGACTTTGTTAAAATCAGATATGGTGAGGCTTCTGTTTTTTTTTTGTCTCGCGGGGGACATTTTGATCTCTGCTTTGTCATTAGTCAGTGATGTGATGACATTTACATAGGGCTAATTCACCTGTCTGCTGACAACATCTTTTTTATCTTCCCGGAGACAACCGTCTTTAATATTTAGAGCAGTACTTTCTCCAACGCCCTTCAACTGTACGCCTCCTGCCTGCAGTATTAATGTATTCTTAATGGTAGAGACTCTATAAACCAGACCATGGCTTGGCTCTTTAACGCGCTCCAGCATAGCTGTTATTCCCGCGTTTAGCCATAATAGACTTTATTACCTTTTCAATCATGTTCGGGCCTGGTGTTAATTGTTCCACGAGCCAAGGACTTTGTTAACTGGGTCCTGATTTTGATTCCCTGGGGTGTTCTCTGTTCAGGTTTCATCGCCACTCGGAGGGGATTCTCCTTCCTCTCTCTCTCGTTTGGTTCTGGTTTTAACCAACAACTCTCTGATTGGATTAATGCTGCTGTTCTGTTTCATCTCCTTTCTACTGGGTTTGTTTCTGTGTGTTTGGAGTGTGTAGTGTGTAGTGTGTAGTGTATAGTGTGTAGTGTGTAGTGTATAGTGTGTAGTGTGTAGTGTGTAGTGTGTAGTGTATAGTGTGTAGTGTGTAGTGTGTAGTGTGTAGTGTATAGTGTGTAGTGTGTAGTGTATAGTGTGTAGTGTGTAGTGTGTAGTGTGTAGTGTGTAGTGTGTAGTGTATAGTGTGTAGTGTGTAGTGTGTAGTGTGTAGTGTATAGTGTGTAGTGTGTAGTGTATAGTGTGTAGTGTGTAGTGTGTAGTGTGTAGTGTGTAGTGTATAGTGTATAGTGTATAGTGTGTAGTGTGTAGTGTGTAGTGTGTAGTGTGTAGTGTGTAGTGTATAGTGTATAGTGTGTAGTGTGTAGTGTGTAGTGTGTAGTGTGTATAGTGTATAGCATGTAGTGAATAGTGTATAGTGTATAGCATGTAGTGTATAGTGTATAGTGTGTAGTGTATAGTGTGTAGTGTGTAGTGTGTAGTGTGTAGTGTGTATAGTGTATAGCATGTAGTGTATAGTGTATAGTGTATAGCATGTAGTGTATAGTGTATAGTGTGTAGTGTATAGTGTGTAGTGTGTAGTGTGTAGTGTGTATAGTGTATAGCATGTAGTGTATAGTGTATAGTGTATAGCATGTAGTGTATAGTGTATAGTGTGTAGTGTATAGTGTGTAGTGTGTAGTGTATAGTGTATAGCATGTAGTGTATAGTGTATAGTGTGTAGTGTGTAGTGTGTAGTGTGTAGTGTGTAGTGTATAGAGTATAGTGTGTAGTGTGTAGTGTATAGTGTATAGCATGTAGTGTATAGTGTATAGTGTGTAGTGTATAGTGTGTAGTGTGTAGTGTGTAGTGTGTAGTGTGTAGTGTGTATAGTGTATAGCATGTAGTGTATAGTGTATAGTGTATAGCATGTAGTGTATAGTGTATAGTGTGTAGTGTATAGTGTGTAGTGTGTAGTGTATAGTGTATAGCATGTAGTGTATAGTGTATAGTGTGTAGTGTGTAGTGTGTAGTGTGTAGTGTGTAGTGTATAGAGTATAGTGTGTAGTGTGTAGTGTATAGTGTATAGCATGTAGTGTATAGTGTATAGTGTGTAGTGTATAGTGTTGTAGTGTGTAGTGTATAGTGTATAGCATGTAGTGTATAGTGTATAGTGTGTAGTGTGTAGTGTATAGTGTATAGCATGTAGTGTATAGTGTGTAGTGTGTAGTGTATAGTGTGTAGTGTATAGTGTATAGTGTATAGCATGTAGTGTATAGTGTATAGTGTGTAGTGTGTAGTGTATAGTGTATAGCATGTAGTGTATAGTGTGTAGTGTATAGTGTATAGTGTATAGCATGTAGTGTGTAGTGTATAGTGTATAACATGTAGTGTGTAGTGTATAGTGTGTAGTGTGTATAGTGTATAGCATGTAGTGTGTAGTGTATAGTGTATAGTGTATAGCATGTAGTGTGTAGTGTATAGTGTATAGTGTGTAGTGTGTATAGTGTATAGCATGTAGTGTGTAGTGTATAGTGTATAGTGTATAGCATGTAGTGTGTAGTGTATAGTGTATAACATGTAGTGTGTAGTGTATAGTGTGTAGTGTGTATAGTGTATAGCATGTAGTGTGTAGTGTATAGAGTATAGTGTGTAGTGTGTATAGCATGTAGTGTATAGCATGTAGTGTGTAGTGTATAGTGTGTAGTGTATTGTGTGTAGTGTGTAGTGTGTAGTGTATAGTGTATAGTGTGTAGTGTATAGCATGTAGTGCGTAGTGTGTATAGTGTATAGCATGTAGTGTATAGAGTATAGTGTATAGTGTGTAGTGTGTATAGTGTATAGCATGTAGTGTGTAGTGTATAGAGTATAGCGTATCGCATGTAGTGTGTAGTGTGTAGTGCGTAGTGTGTATAGTGTATAGCATGTAGTGTGTAGTGTATAGTGTATAGCGTATAGCATGTAGTGTGTAGTGTATAGTGTATAGCGTATAGCATGTAGTGTGTAGTGTGTAGTGTATAGTGTGTAGTGTGTAGTGTATAGTGTGTATAGTGTATAGCATGTAGTGTGTAGTGTGTAGTGTGTATAGTGTATAGCGTATAGCATGTAGTGTGTAGTGTGTAGTGTATAGTGTGTAGTGTGTAGTGTATAGTGTGTATAGTGTATAGCATGTAGTGTGTAGTGTATAGTGTGTAGTGTGTAGTGTGTATAGTGTATAGCGTATAGCATGTAGTGTGTAGTGTGTAGTGTATAGTGTGTAGTGTGTAGTGTATAGTGTGCATAGTGTATAGCATGTAGTGTGTAGTGTATAGTGTGTAGTGTGTAGTGTGTATAGTGTATAGCGTATAGCATGTAGTGTGTAGTGTGTAGTGTGTAGTGTGTAGTGTATAGTGTGTATAGTGTATAGCATGTAGTGTGTAGTGTATAGTGTGTAGTGTGTATAGTGTATAGCATGTAGTGTGTAGTGTATATAGTTTAGCGTATCGCATGTAGTGTGTAGTGTGTAGTGTGTAGTGTATAGTGTGTATAGTGTATAGCATGTAGTGTATAGTGTATAGTGTGTAGTGTGTAGTGTATAGTGTATAGCATGTAGTGTATAGTGTGTAGTGTATAGTGTATAGTGTATAGCATGTAGTGTGTAGTGTATAGTGTATAACATGTAGTGTGTAGTGTATAGTGTGTAGTGTGTATAGTGTATAGCATGTAGTGTGTAGTGTATAGTGTATAGTGTATAGCATGTAGTGTGTAGTGTATAGTGTATAGTGTATAGCATGTAGTGTGTAGTGTATAGTGTATAACATGTAGTGTGTAGTGTATAGTGTATAGTGTATAGCATGTAGTGTGTAGTGTATAGTGTATAGTGTGTAGTGTGTATAGTGTATAGCATGTAGTGTGTAGTGTATAGTGTATAGTGTATAGCATGTAGTGTGTAGTGTATAGTGTATAACATGTAGTGTGTAGTGTATAGTGTGTAGTGTGTATAGTGTATAGCATGTAGTGTGTAGTGTATAGAGTATAGTGTGTAGTGTGTATAGCATGTAGTGTATAGCATGTAGTGTGTAGTGTATAGTGTGTAGTGTATTGTGTGTAGTGTGTAGTGTGTAGTGTATAGTGTATAGTGTGTAGTGTATAGCATGTAGTGCGTAGTGTGTATAGTGTATAGCATGTAGTGTATAGAGTATAGTGTATAGTGTGTAGTGTGTATAGTGTATAGCATGTAGTGTGTAGTGTATAGAGTATAGCGTATCGCATGTAGTGTGTAGTGTGTAGTGCGTAGTGTGTATAGTGTATAGCATGTAGTGTGTAGTGTATAGCGTATAGCATGTAGTGTGTAGTGTATAGTGTATAGCGTATAGCATGTAGTGTGTAGTGTGTAGTGTATAGTGTGTAGTGTGTAGTGTATAGTGTGTATAGTGTATAGCATGTAGTGTGTAGTGTGTAGTGTGTATAGTGTATAGCGTATAGCATGTAGTGTGTAGTGTGTAGTGTATAGTGTGTAGTGTGTAGTGTATAGTGTGTATAGTGTATAGCATGTAGTGTGTAGTGTATAGTGTGTAGTGTGTAGTGTGTATAGTGTATAGCGTATAGCATGTAGTGTGTAGTGTGTAGTGTATAGTGTGTAGTGTGTAGTGTATAGTGTGCATAGTGTATAGCATGTAGTGTGTAGTGTATAGTGTGTAGTGTGTAGTGTGTATAGTGTATAGCGTATAGCATGTAGTGTGTAGTGTGTAGTGTGTAGTGTGTAGTGTATAGTGTGTATAGTGTATAGCATGTAGTGTGTAGTGTATAGTGTGTAGTGTGTATAGTGTATAGCATGTAGTGTGTAGTGTATATAGTTTAGCGTATCGCATGTAGTGTGTAGTGTGTAGTGTGTAGTGTATAGTGTGTATAGTGTATAGCATGTAGTGTGTAGTGTATAGAGTATAGCGTATCGCATGTAGTGTGTAGTGTGTAGTGTATAGTGTGTATAGTGTATAGCATGTAGTGTGTAGTGTATAGTGTGTGAGTGTGTAGTGTGTAGTGTGTATAGTGTATAGCGTATAGCATGTAGTGTGTAGTGTGTAGTGTATAGTGTGTAGTGTGTAGTGTATAGTGTGTATAGTGTATAGCATGTAGTGTGTAGTGTATAGTGTGTAGTGTGTATAGTGTATAGCATGTAGTGTGTAGTGTATAGAGTTTAGCGTATCGCATGTAGTGTGTAGTGTGTAGTGTGTAGTGTATAGTGTGTATAGTGTATAGCATGTAGTGTGTAGTGTACAGTGTATAGCGTATAGCATGTAGTGTGTAGTGTATAGTGTATAGCGTATAGCATGTAGTGTGTAGTGTATAGTGTGTAGTGTATAGTGTGTAGTGTATAGTGTGTAGTGTGTAGTGTATAGTGTGTAGTGTGTAGTGTATATTGTGTAGTGTGTAGTGTGTAGTGTGCATAGTGTGTAGTGTATAGTGTATAGTGTGTGTGTAGTTTGTAGTGTGTAATGTATAGTGTATAGTGTGTGTCCAGTTTGTAGTGTGTAATGTGTGTTGTATAGTGTGTAGTGTGTAGTGTGTAGTGTGTTGTTTGTATGCAGAGTGTGTGTAGTGTGTGTAGTTTGTGTAATGTGCAGCGCTGTAGAGTACTTAGGTAAAAATAATTTAAAGTACTAGTGAAGTACTCTGTTTTTAAGTATATGTTTTACGGATTCCCCGGTACTGCCGCTCTACTTCGCCGACCTTCTACGCGTCACTGAACTGGATCACCAGCACCAACCCCAGGACTGTCTTGTGTCATTACACACACATGGTTACCATTCCCCCAGATTAGGATGTTATATGTGCCCTCTGTTCCCCATTGTCTTGTCGGTTATTGTTCCCCATGTCCGTTGGTCTTGTGAGTACCTGTGTTTTGTGGTTTCGGCTTTCGTGCAGCGTGTTTTGTGTACTCGTTGTTACGGGTCTCGTCCCGTGTATTGTTATTACAGGTCTCATCCCGTGTGTTGTTATTACTGGTCTCATCCCGTGTGTTGTCATTACGGGTCTCGTCCCGTGTATTGTCATTACGGGTCTCGTACCGTGTATTGTCATTACGGCTATTGTCCCATGTACTCGTTATTACGGATCTCGTCCCGTGTGTTGTTATTACGGGTCTTGTCCCATGTACTCGTTATTACGGATCTCGTCCCGTGTGTTGTTATTACGGGTCTTGTCCCATGTACTCGTTATTACGGATCTCGTACCGTGTATTGTTATTACGGGTCTCGTCCCGTGTGTTGTTATTACTGGTCTCATCCCGTGTGTTGTCATTGCGGGTCTCGTCCCGTGTATTGTCATTACAGGTCTCGTCCCGTGTATTGTCATTACGGGTCTCGTCCCATGTATTGTCATTACAGGTCTCGTCCCGTGTATTGTCATTACGGGTCTCGTCCCATGTATTGTCATTACGGGTCTCGTCCCGTGTATTGTCATTACGGGTCTCGTCCCATGTATTGTCATTATATGTCTCATCCCGTGTATTGTCATTACGGGTCTCGTACCGTGTATTGTCATTACGGCTATTGTCCCATGTACTCGTCATTACGGGTCTCGTCCCGTGTATTGTCATTACGGGTCTCGTCCCATGTATTGTCATTATATGTCTCGTCCCATGTATTGTCATTACAGGTCTCGTCCCGTGTATTGTCATTACGGGTCTCGTCCCATGTATTGTCATTATATGTCTCGTCCCGTGTATTGTCATTACGGGTCTCGTCCAGTGTGTTGTTATTACGGGTCTCGTCCCTTGTATTGTCATTACGGGTCTCGTCCCTTGTATTGTCATTACGGGTCTCGTCCCATGTATTGTCATTACGGGTCTCGTCCCGTGTATTGTCATTACGGGTCTCGTCCCGTGTATTGTCATTACGGGTCTCGTCCCTTGTATTGTCATTACGGGTCTCGTCCCATGTATTGTCATTACAGGTCTCGTCCCGTGTATTGTCATTACGGGTCTCGTCCCATGTATTGTCATTACGGGTCTCGTCCCGTGTATTGTCATTACGGATCTCTCTTCTGTTATAATCTCTACCCGGCACAGCCAGAAGAGGACTGGCCACCCCACATAGCCTGGTTCCTCTCTAGGTTTCTTCCTTGGTTCTGGCCTTTCTAGGGAGTTTTTCCTAGCCGCCGTGCTTCTACACCTGCATTGCTTGCTGTTTGGGGTTTTAGGCTGGGTTTCTGTACAGCACTTTGAGATATCAGCTGATGTACGAAGGGCTATATAAATACATTTGATTTGATTTGATCTCATCCCATGTATTGGGTGCTCGTCATTACGGGTCTCGTCCCGTGTATTGTGCACTCGGTACTATGGATCTCGTCCCTGTGTTTTTGTATACATTTTGGTCTTTGTCCCCCTGCCTTTTCAGATCACGTTGTATTTTAGGGTGGAGTATTTGAACCCTCCTATGATATATTCCTGCACCTGTCTCCAATCATTTATACAACGTGACAACATGTAGTCAACTATTACTTCAATACATTCCTAAAACATTTTTTTCTTTTTAATCCAATTAATTTTCCCTGACACCCAAAAAGTACTCTTCAAATATTTAATGTTTAGCAGAACAGGAACGTGGTCCAATTCCAACATTTATCTGGAGAACATCCCCGGTCATTTATCTGGAGAACATCCCCGGTCATTTATCTGGAGAACATCCCGGTCATTTATCTGGAGAACATCCCCGGTCATTTATCTGGAGAACATCCCCGGTCATTTATCTGGAGAACATCCCCGGTCATTTATCTGGAGAACATCCCCGGTCATTTATCTGGAGAACATCCCCGGTCATTTATCTGGAGAACATCCCCGGTCATTTATCTGGAGAACATCCCGGTCATTTATCTGGAGAACATCCCCGGTCATTTATCTGGAGAACATCCCCGGTCATTTATCTGGAGAACATCCCCGGTCATTTATCTGGAGAACATCCCCGGTCATTTATCTGGAGAACATCCCGGTCATTTATCTGGAGAACATCCCCGGTCATTTATCTGGAGAACATCCCCGGTCATTTATCTGGAGAACATCCCGGTCATTTATCTGGAGAACATCCCCGGTCATTTATCTGGAGAACATCCCGGTCATTTATCTGGAGAACATCCCGGTCATTTATCTGGAGAACATCCCGGTCATTTATCTGGAGAACATCCCCGGTCATTTATCTGGAGAACATCCCGGTCATTTATCTGGAGAACATCCCGGTCATTTATCTGGAGAACATCCCCGGTCATTTATCTGGAGAACATCCCCGGTCATTTATCTGGAGAACATCCCCGGTCATTTATCTGGAGAACATCCCGGTCATTTATCTGGAGAACATCCCGGTCATTTATCTGGAGAACATCCCGGTCATTTATCTGGAGAACATCCCCGGTCATTTATCTGGAGAACATCCCGGTCATTTATCTGGAGAACATCCCCGGTCATTTATCTGGAGAACATCCCGGTGCATTTATCTGGAGAACATCCCGGTCATTTATCTGGAGAACATCCCGAGTCATTTATCTAGAGAACATCCCGGTCATTTATCTGGAGAACATCCCCGAGTCATTTATCTGGAGAACATCCCGGTCATTTATCTGGAGAACATCGGTCATTTATCTAGGGAGAACATCCCGGTCATTTATCTGGAGAACATCCCGGTCATTTATCTGGAGAACATCGGTCATTTATCTGGAGAACATCCCGGTCATTTATCTAAAGAACATCACGGTCATTTATCTGGAGAACATCCCGGTCATTTATCTGGAGAACATCACGGTCATTTATCTGAGAACATCCCGGTCATTTATCTGGAGGAACATCCCGGTCATTTATCTGGAGAACATCCCGGTCCATTTATCTGGAGAACATCCCGGTCATTTATCTGGAGAACATCCCCGGTCATTTATCTACGATATCCCGGTCATTTATCTGGAGAACATCCCCGGTCATTTTATCTGGAGAACATCCCGGTCATTTATCTGGAGAACATCCCGGTCATTTATCTGAGAACATCCCCTCATTTATCTGGAGAACATCCCGGTCATTTATCTGGAGAACATCCCCGGTCATTTATCTGGAGAACATCCCCATTTATCTGGTCCCGGTCATTTATCTGGAGAACATCCCTCATTTATCTAGAACATCATTTATCTGGAGAACATCTCTAGGTCATTTATCTGGAGAACATCCCGGTCATTTATCTGGAGAACATCCCCGGTCATACCCGCTGCCTCACAAAACGCAAATGCTTTGTTTCTACATGTTGTCTGAGTGCTGGAGGCGGCACTGGATATCCATCAATGTGAAACAAATAAATGGTGAAATCTGGTTTGTTTAATATCAGGAATTTGAAATGATTTACTCTTGTACATTTAACTTTTGATATTTGAGTAATTACATTTACTTTTGATATATTTAAAAGCAAATACTTTTAGACTTCTCAAGTACGATATTACTATTTGGCCTTCTATTTAGGTACCTGCTCTTACTCAAGTTTGACAATTGGGTACTTTTTCCACCACTGGTAGTGTGTGTGTGTGTGTGTGTGTGTGTGTGTGTGTGTGTGTGTGTGTGTGTGTGTGTGTGTGTGTGTGTGTGTGTGTGTGTGTGTGTGTGTGTGTGTGTCTGTCTGTGTGTGTGTGTGTGTCTGTGTCTGTCTGTGTCTGTGTCTGTGTCTGTGTCTGTGTCTGTGTCTGTGTGTGTGTCTGTGTGTGTGTGTGTGTGTGTGTGTGTGTGTGTGTGTAGTGTAGTGTGTGTAGTGTAGTGTGTGTGTGTGTGTGTGTGTGTGTGTGTGTGTGTGTGTGTGTCTGTGTGTGTGTGTAGTGTAGTGTGTGTGTGTGTGTGTGTGTCTGTGCGTGTGTGTGTCTGTGTCTGTGTCTGTGTCTGTGTTTGTGTCTGTGTTCGCCATGCTTCCCCCTCCACAATATTTTCTAATTTTGACTTAATTAGATTTCCCAGCTATTATACACCCCTTGGTTCTCCTCCATATTAGTCACATCTGTTACATCATTATAGTCCATTATCAGAGACAATTATACCATAAAAAACACAGACAAATATCACCAGATAATCTGTTTCTGGATAGCAAAAGAAATTACTGTTGATGACATGACCTCTTTGTGTGGGCATCTTGTCGAGATGTTGTAATGTTGTTGAGATTACCTCTTTGTGTGAACATCTTGTCTAGATGTTGTAATGTTTGTTGTGATGATCTCTGGGTGTGGACATCTTGTCTAGATGTTGTAATGTTGTTGAAGTTACCTCTTTGTGTGAACATCTTGTCTAGATGTTGTAATGTTGTTGTGATGATCTCTGGCTGTGGACATCTTGTCTAGATGTTGTAATGTTGTTGAGATGATCTCTGGCTGTGGACATCTTGTCTAGATGTTGTAATGTATACCATCAATCATAACAGTCTTGAATCAAGGAAGGGATGTAGCTCTCAATGCCAATGCCCCTACCAGATTGCCTATATAGTGCACTACTTTTGACCAGGGCCCATAGAGCTGTTGTTCAACACCAGTCTCAATATCAACTGTGAAGGAGACTCCGGGATGCTGGAGATCTAGGCAGAGTTGTAAGAAAAATAAATATCTCAGAATGGCCAATAAAAATAGATTAAAACGGACAAAAAGAACACAGACGCTGGACAGAGGAACTCTGCCTAGAAGGCCAGCAGTCCGGAGTCACCTCTTCTTCTGTTGACGTTGAGACTGGACAGAGGAACTCTGCCTAAAGAGGCCAGCAGTCCGGAGTCACCTCTTCTTCTGTTGGCGTTGAGACTGGACAGAGGAACTCTGCCCTAGAAGGCCAGCAGTCCGGAGTCACCTCTTCTTCTGTTGACGTTGAGACTGGACAGAGGAACTCTGCCTAGAAGGCCAGCAGTCCGGAGTCACCTCTAATTCTGTTGACGTTGAGACTGGACAGAGGAACTCTGCCTAGAAGGCCAGCAGTCCGAGTCACCTCTTCTTCTGTTGGCGTTGAGACTGGACAGAGGAACTCTGCCTAGAAGGCCAGCAGTCCGGAGTCACCTCTAATTCTGTTGACGTTGAGACTGGACAGAGGAACTCTGCCTAGAAGGCCAGCAGTCCGGAGTCACCTCTAATTCTGTTGACGTTGAGACTGGACAGAGGAACTCTGCCTAGAAGGCCAGCAGTCCGGAGTCACCTCTTCTTCTGTTGACGTTGAGACGGGACAGAGGAACTCTGCCTAGAAGGCCAGCAGTCCGGAGTCCACCTCTTCTTCTGTTGACGTTGAGACTGGACAGAGGAACTCTGCCTAGAAGGCCAGCAGTCAGTCACCTCTTCTTCTGTTGGCGTTGAGACTGGACAGAGGAAGTCTGCCTAGAAGGCCAGCAGTCCGGAGTCACCTCTTCTTCTGTTGACGTTGAGACTGGACAGAGGAACTCTGCCTAGAAGGCCAGCAGTCGAGTCACCTCTTCTTCTGTTGACGTTGAGACTGGACAGAGGAACTCTGCCTAGAAGGCCAGCAGTCCGGAGTCACCTCTTCTTCTGTTGACGTTGAGACTGGACAGAGGAACTCTGCCTAGAAGGCCAGCAGTCTGGAGTCACCTCTTCATCTGTTGACGTTGAGACTGGACAGAGGAACTCTGCCTAGAAGGCCAGCAGTCCGGAGTCACCTCTTCACCTGTTGACGTTGAGACTGGGCGTGCTACCTTTGCCCCCACCTCTGGTCTACTGACCCCTGCCAGCCTTGACCTGTCTATTGCCTGCCCTGTTTAGATTATTAAACCATTGTTAATTCGACGTTGTCCATCTGGGTCTTACCTTCATACCTGATAGAACAAATACCTATTTTCAATGACCGCCTAGGAACAGTGGGTTAACTGCCTGTTCAGGGGCAGAACGACAGATTTGTACCTTGTCAGCTGGGAGTTAAAACTGCCCAACCTTCATTGTAGTCCAGCGCTCTAATCACTAGGCTGCCACCCCAAGGGAAGAGGTATATATGTACCAGATACAGGGAAGAGGTATATACCAGATACAGGGAAGAGGTATATACCAGATACAGGGAAGAGGTATATACCAGATACAGGGAAGAGGTATATATATACCAGATACAGGGAAGAGGTATATATATATACCAGGTACAGGGAAGAGGTATATATATATATACCAGATACAGGGGAGAGGTATATATATATACCAGATACAGGGGAGAGAGTATATATATATACAGGGAAGAGGATATATATATACCAGATACAGGGAAGAGGTATATATATATACCAGATACGGGGGAGAGGTATATATATATACAGGGAAGAGGTATATATATATACCAGATACGGGGGAGAGGTATATATATACCAGATACAGGGGAGAGGTATATATATATACAGGGAAGAGGTATATATATACCAGATACAGGGAAGAGGTATATACCAGATACAGGGAAGAGGTATATATATACCAGATACAGGGAAGAGGAATATATATACCAGAGAAAAGGGAAGAGGTATATACCAGATACAGGGGGAGAGGTATATATATACCAGATACAGGGAAGAGGTATATATATACCAGAAAAGGAAGAGGTATATACCAGATACAGGAAGAGGTATATATATATACCAGATACAGGGAAGAGGTATATATATACCCAGAAAAAGGAAAGAGGTATATACCAGATACAGGGAAGAGGCATATATATATACCAGATACAGGGAAGAGGCATATATATACCAGATACAGGAGAGGTATATATATACCAGATACAGGAGAGGTATATATATACCAGATACGGGGAGAGGTATATATATACCAGATACAGAGGGGAAGTATATATGCCAGATACAGGAGAGGTATATATATGCCAGATACAGGGGAGAGGTATATATATACCAGATACAGGGGAGAGGTATATATACAGATACAGGGGGGAGAGGTATATATACCTAGATACAGGGAGAGAGGAAGGTATATATATATACCAGATACAGGGAGAGGTATATATATATACCAGATACAGGGGGAGAGGTATATATATACCAGATACAGGGGAAGGTATATATATACCAGATACAGGGGAGAGGTATATATACCAGATACAGGGGAGAGGTATATATATATACCAGATACAGGAGAGGTATATATATACCAGATACAGGGGAGGTATATATATATACCAGATACAGGGAGAGGTATATATACCAGATACAGGGGGAGAGGTATATACCAGATACAGGGAAGAGGTATATATATATACCAGATACAGGGAAGAGGTATATATACCAGATACAGGGAAGAGGTATATATATATACCAGATACAGGGGAGAGGTATATATATACCAGATACAGGAAGAGGCATATACCAGATACAGGGGAGAGGTATATATATATACCAGATACAGGGGAGAGGTATATACCAGATACAAGGAAGAGGTATATATATACCAGATACAGGGGAGATATATACCAGATACAAGAGGTATATATATACCAGATACAGGGAAGAGGTATATATATACCAGATACAGGGAAGAGGTATATATATACCAGATACATGAGAGAGGTATATATACCAGATACAGGGGAGAGGTATATACCAGATACAGGGAAGAGGTATATATATATATACCAGATACAGGGAGAGGTATATACCAGATACAGGGAGAGGTATATAAGATACAGGGAAGAGGTATATATATACCAGATACAGGGAAGAGGTATATATATACCAGATACAGGGAAAAGTATATATATACCAGATACAGGGAAGAGGTATATATATACCAGATACAGGAAGAGGTATATATATACCAGATACAGGGAAGAGGTATATATATACCAGATACAGGGAAGAGGTATATATATACCAGATACAGGGAAGAGGTATATATATACCAGATACAGGGAAGAGGTATATATATACCAGATACAGGGAAAGAGGTATATATATACCAGATACAGGGAAGAGGTATATATATACCAGATACAGGGGAGAGGTATATATATACCAGATACAGGGGAGAGGTATATATATACCAGATACAGGGGAGAGGTATATATATACCAGATACAGGGGAGAGGTATATATATACCAGATACAGGGAAGAGGTATATATATACCAGATACAGGGGAGAGGTATATATATACCAGATACAGGGAAGAGGTATATATATACCAGATACAGGGAAGATATAGATGAGATATATATATACCAGATACAGGGGAGAGGTATATATATACCAGATACAGGGGGAGAGGTATATATATACCAGATACAGGGAAGAGGTATATATATACCAGATACGAGGGAAGAGGTATATATATACCAGATACAGGGGAGAGGCATATATATACCAGATACAGGGAAGAGGTATATACCAGATACAGGGGAGAGGTATATACCAGATACAGGGAAGAGGTATATATATACCAGATACAGGGAAGAGGTATATATATACCAGATACAGGGGAGAGGTATATATATATACCAGATACGGGGAAGAGGTATATATATACCAGATACAGGGAGAGAGGTATATATATACCAGATACAGGGAAGAGGTATATATATACCAGATACAGGGAAGAGGTATATATATACCAGATACAGGGAAGAGGTATATATATATACCAGATACAGGGAAGAGGTATATATATACCAGATACAGGGAAGAGGTATATATATACCAGATACAGGGAAGAGGTATATATATACCAGATACAGGGAAGAGGTATATATATACCAGATACAGGGAGAGGTATATACCAGATACAGGGAAGAGGTATATATATACCAGATACAGGGAAGAGGTATATATATACCAGATACAGGGAAGAGGTATATATATACCAGATACAGGGAAGAGGTATATATATACCAGATACAGGGAAGAGGTATATATATACCAGATACAGGGGAGAGGTATATATATACCAGATACAGGGAAGAGGTATATATATACCAGATACAGGGAAGAGGTATATATATACCAGATACAGGGAAGAGGTATATATATACCAGATACAGGGAAGAGGTATATATATACCAGATACAGGGAAGAGGTATATATATACCAGATACAGGGGAGAGGTATATATATACCAGATACAGGGGAGAGGTATATACCAGATACAGGGAAGAGGTATATATATACCAGATACAGGGAAGAGGTATATATATACCAGATACAGGGAAGAGGTATATATACCAGATACAGGGAAGAGGCATATATATACCAGATACAGGGGAGAGGTATATATATACCAGATACAGGGAAGAGGTATATATATACCAGATACAGGGAGAGGTATATATATATACCAGATACAGGGAAGAGGTATATATATACCAGATACAGGGAAGAGGTATATATATACCAGATACAGAGGAAGAGGTATATATATACCAGATACAGGGAAGAGGTATATATATACCAGATACAGGGAAGAGGTATATATACCAGATACAGGGAGAGGTATATATATACCAGATACAGGGAAGAGGTATATATATACCAGATACAGGGAAGAGGTATATATATACCAGATACAGGGAAGAGGTATATATATACCAGATACAGGGAAGAGGTATATATATACCAGATACAGGGAGAGGTATATATATACCAGATACAGGGAAGAGGTATATATATACCAGATACAGGGAAGAGGTATATATATACCAGATACAGGGAAGAGGTATATATATACCAGATACAGGGAAGAGGTATATATATACCAGATACAGGGAAGAGGTATATATATACCAGATACAGGGAAGGCATATATATATACCAGATACGGGAGAGGTATATATATACCAGATACGAAAAGTATATATATACCAGATACAGGAAGAGGTATATATATACCAGATACAGGGAAGAGGTATATACCAGATACAGGGAAGAGGTATATATATACCAGATACAGGGAAGAGGTATTATATACCAGATACAGGGATGAGGTATATATACCAGATACAGGGAAGAGGTATATACCAGATACAGGGAAGAGGTATATATATATACCAGATACAGGGAAGAGGTATATATATACCAGATACAGGGATGAGGTATATATATACCAGATACAGGGAAGAGGTATATATATACCAGATACAGGGGAAGAGGTATATATATACCAGATACAGGGAAGAGGTATATATATACCAGATACAGGGGAAGAGGTATATATATACCAGATACA
>NW_027009614.1:0-42683 GCF_036934945.1 Oncorhynchus masou masou | reverse complement strand
CTTTCACTCTCTTTCACTCTCTTTCACTCTTTCACTCTCTCTCTCTCTCTCTCTCTCTCTCTCTCTCTCTCTCTCTAAAGAGCAGACATTAGAGTGATTCTGCCTCTCCTCCCATGTGTGTCTGAGGTGCTCTGGTGAAACGCCTTGGGAATAGATGGGCAGCACTGTGGAAGATAGTGGATTGTGAAGCTCATGTCCCTGTGTTTGTAACCCAGAGAGAGAAAGGAAGTACTGTAAGAAAGGGAAAGAGAACGCTACAGTGTTTTTGGCCTGAGGCTATCTAGTACAGGGCTCCCCAAGCGGCAGGGAAGAGTGGAGACATTTGTGAACACAGATATGCATTTTGTTGGAAGAACATAACTGATGAAAAGTTATTATAGCTGTCTCATGAGAAATAAAACAGCGTCCTGCCTGCGTATTATGTCCTACTAGGATTTCCTGGTGTTCCTCTATGATTTGACTGTCCTCCTGCATGCAACACCTCACTTTTTAAGATGTGCCCCTGATGGGCTAAAAGCAGAGAGACGGTGTAGATTATAGATTAAGGCCATTTGATATATACCTGTCATGTGAGTATCCCTCTGGTATTTTGGCATTGAAGGATGTAAGTGACAAGCTCTTGAGCTTTTGAGGACAGTCCTCAATAGTACTTTGGAGTTTCTTGAGGTAATCAGTATTTATACAGTATATTCTTACCAGAGGGGCGGCAGGAATTGTTAACACATCTGTTATGTTATTAATTTCACATAAATCTTAAGCTCCTCGATGCTTGAAATGAGGCTTCATTCAAGCCAAGTTAATGAAACATGATTGTAAGATTCGCACGTAGATGGGGCTGTCATACAATATAAGGTAGAGTTGCCTATAATCATTGTGTATTTCAGTGTCGACCAGGGGAGGGTGGTGGGTGCAGAGCAGAGAGACCTCCATAAAACAATGTCTTGAGATCAGAACAGTATCTGTATCCGGCAGGAGGATTAAAAGGCCATGAATCTGGTGTGTGAGATGTGAGTTAGATGACTCGTTGGTCCTCAGTAGAAACAGACACCACATCTATAAGGTGTAATAAATCACTTTGGATTTGCTTTAATTGTTCAGATAAGGGAGAGGTGTGTTCGCTTGTGGCAGGATGTCTGTGGAGGATGTCCCTTTCAATTGTGAAAATATTCAGACACACACACACACACACACACACACACACACACACACACACACACGCCTGTCACACCACTGTCTGGAGCAGTGTCATCACATTCCTCATCAAGGCTTGTCACACACTCACCTGCCCCCTTATGAGCTCTGAAATAGTTGTGTAAATCCCATCCCAGTGCTGAACCCCTTCACCATACATACAGTTTTACCCAGTGTTAATCCACAGCTGTCCTATAAGGTTCTTTATCTTCTACATCAGTCAAGGAACATAACATAGAGGATTTATCTCTAGTTCTCACCTCTCCTCTAAACCGTCTAATTATTTTTGATGCAAACACAATACAGGAAGAGCGGTGGTGGTGACACAACACACACAGTAGAAATCAGGTAGACATCGAATGTGTCCCAAATGACACCCTATTCCCATAAGGCTCTGGTCAAAAGTAGCGCACTATATAGGAATAGGTCCCAATTGGGAGCGCACCTCATTGTTTGGCTGCATGCGCCCACGACTTAATTAAGATTCACAAGGAGCCCGTCTCCTTTGTTCCAGGCTGTGTCTTGCAGCAGTGTTCCTCAGAAGTGTGCAGGAGTAACAAATAATGGAGTGTTGCAGTAACACTTCCTCCCAGCCCCAGATAACCCTTCTCTAGAGGTTTAGCCTACTTTACTTCTCAAACTGACAGAAATGGGTTGTTTCAAATACAGCATGGTACAGCGCTGACTCCAACCAACCGCTTCATTAAAGAAGTAGCCTGGTCTGAAAACAAACAATACAACAATAGACCCCACCCATGCACGCACACACACAAACACACAAACACACACACACGCACACACAACCCATCTAAAAAGTGTCACTTCAACCAGCAATCTGTAATTTTGGACTCAAGGGGTTAATTGCTTGCTGTGGCATCAAAGGAGAGATTTGATGTGCTTTTTGAGGGGGCTGTCTTTGGCCGAGAGAGAGAGAGAGAGAGAGAGAGAGAGAGAGAGAGAGAGAGAGAGAGAAAGAAAAGAAAAGGGGGCACGTTAGATTTCACTCCCGGCACAGCAGAGTTATCAGGCGTCTCCTCAGGTAATCCTGCTTCTCTAAGGCATTATTGAATTTTCTTGTTTTCTTCTTCTCTTCTTCTTTGTGGAGACGGGAGGGGTAGTGGTAGGTGTGTGGAGGGGAGCAGGGGTTAAAGAGAGTGAGCCTGACTTCTGAAGGGTCTAGCAGCGGCTGCTTGATTCTCATTCACCTCTGCAGATCCACGTCAAAACACAGCCAGACCTTTTGGCGCCAGGCTTTGAAGTGAGGAGGAGAGCCTCTCAAATCCAAGCTCTTTGACACAAATGCTCCGGCCTGAAAAATTAGCAGCCATACGTGTCTCCCTGGCCTCTTTGATGTCTCCCTTGGCCAGGCCCACTCCGCTCCTCTCTATCCTCTCCCCTGGTTGTAACACAGAAACCAGACAGAATGCAATGCAGCCTGACTCCTAGATTAAGATGGTGATTTCAGGGGGATGGCAGCAGAAGCAGTCAGACAGACTAGAGCACCTCTTTCCAAGCTTTTGTTCAGTTATCAGAACCTACAAGAGTTTCTGTCTTTCTTGTTAACACTGTCTACTTAGCTCTCCTAAGAAAGGCTCTGAAAAGTTGAAACACCAAGTTGGAACACAGTGAAACACAAAAATAATAATCTCCTTCAGAAGGCAGGACTGGTTACCATTAGATGCTGGGATGGATCTAGTTTGGTTGGGTTCAATTCAGTTTTGCCAAGACTAGGCCCAAATTGATAAAGGAAATGTCTCAGAGAGAAATAAGACTACTATACTTAACGAGACAGGAGGTTGGCATCAATGGGCAAAGGGCCAAGGGCACCAATGGGCAGGGCATTCATCTGCCCTCAGTGCAGATAGAAGGGGGGGGGGGGAATAGCAGGGCCCTACTTTCTCCCTCTTAATACTTCCAGTTCCTTATGGTTCCTACAGTACTCCTCAGCAGAACAGAAGGATCTGAGAAAACTAGGGTAGATAAGGTAAAGAGCAGACCCTCCTTAGGACTCCTTATGGCCCTACTCAGCAGCAGAAGGCCTTGACAATACTCCAGTCTGGCCCAGGAGGAGAAAGTCATTCTCATTGGGAGACGAATCAGGAGTATTAACCTCAACCAGACAATGTCCTCAAGCGGCTCCCTGTACTTTACTATTGTAATCTGGCCTGATTGGATGGGTTTGATTAAAATGGAAGGGGACACGAGCGTTCTAAGAGAAAAAGACCTCAGCTGAGATATGCTAGCCCCCGTTCCCGTCCCCGTCCCCGTCCCAACAGGCCTGTCCTGTCCTGTCAAGATGGCTCAGTGCTTAGCTCCAGACACAGAGTTTAAGGTCATTAATCCCTTTAGTCCCTTTCTCTCCATCCACATCATTGGCACGTTCTCTCCCTGCAAGCAGATTTGGGGATACGACTGCTATTTTTGTAGCCTGGTGGTCACAGATCTGTGTTACTATTGATCTGTTTGCGTATGGGAGTTGGCAGGACAGCACAAACAGTTCTGGGATCAGACTTCTATCATTGAACATTCCCAAGGCTGATACAATGGAACGTTCCCAAGGCTGAGACAATGGAATGTTCCCAAGGCTGAGACAATGGAATGTTCCCAAGGCTGATACAATGGAACGTTCCCAAGGCTGAGACAATGGAATGTTCCCAAGGCTGATACAATGGAACGTTCCCAAGGCTGATACAATGGAATGTTCCCAAGGCTGAGACAATGGAATGTTCCCAAGGCTGAGACAATGGAATGTTCCCAAGGCTGAGACAATGGAATGTTCCCAAGGCTGATACAATGGAATGTTCCCAAGGCTGATACAATGGAATGTTCCCAAGGCTGATACAATGGAATGTTCCCAAGGCTGAGACAATGGAATGTTCCCAAGGCTGATACAATGGAATGTTCCCAAGGCTGATACAATGGAACGTTCCCAAGGCTGATACAATGGAATGTTCCCAAGGCTGATACAATGGAATGTTCCCAAGGCTGATACAATGGAATGTTCCCAAGGCTGAGACAATGGAATGTTCCCAAGGCTGAGACAATGGAATGTGCCCAAGGCTGAGACAATGGAATGTTCCCAAGGCTGAGACAATGGAATGTTCCCAAGGCTGATACAATGGAATGTTCCCAAGGCTGATACAATGGAAAGTTCCCAAGGCTGATACAATGGAACGTTCCCAAGGCTGATACAATGGAATGTTCCCAAGGCTGATACAATGGAACGTTCCCAAGGCTGATACAATGGAATGTTCCCAAGGCTGAGACAATGGAATGTTCCCAAGGCTGATACAATGGAACGTTCCCAAGGCTGATACAATGGAATGTTCCCAAGGCTGAGACAATGGAATGTTCCCAAGGCTGAGACAATGAAATGTTTCCAAGGCTGAGACAATGGAACGTTCCCAAGGCTGAGACAATGGAATGTTCCCAAGGCTGATACAATGGAACGTTCCCAAGGCTGATACAATAGAACGTTCCTGTTGCTGAGACAATGGAACGTTCCCAAGGCTGATACAATGGAATGTTCCCAAGGCTGATACAATGGAAGATTCTCAAGGCTGATACATTGGAACGTTCCCAAGGCTGATACAATGGAAGATTCTCAAGGCTGATACATTGGAAGATTCTCAAGGCTGATACAATAGAACGTTCCCAAGGCTGATACAATGGAATGTTCCCAAGGCTGATACAATGGAACATTCCCAAGGCTGATACAATGGAACATTCCCAAGGCTGAGACAATGGAACGTTCCCAAGGCTGATACAATGGAACGTTCCCAAGGCTGATACATTGGAACAGTCTCAAGGCTGAGACAATGGAATGTTCCCAAGGCTGATACAATGGAACGTTCCCAAGGCTGATACAATGGAACATTCCCAAGGCTGAGACAATGGAACGTTCCCAAGGCTGAGACAATGGAACGTTCCCAAGGCTGATACAATGGAACGTTCCCAAGGCTGATACATTGGAAGATTCTCAAGGCTGATACATTGGAACATTCTCAAGGCTGATACAATGGAAGATTCTCAAGGCTGATACATTGGAACATTCTCAAGGCTAGGATATTGAAACATTCCCAACGTTGAGGCAATGGAACATTCTCAAGGCTGATACATTGGAACATTCTCAAGGCTGATACATTGGAACATTCCCAAGGCTGATACAATGGAACTTTCCCAAGGCTGATACATTGGAACATTCTCAAGGCTGATACATTGGAACATTCCCAAGGCTGATACAATGGAACTTTCCCAAGGCTGATACATTGGAACATTCTCAAGGCTGATACTTTGGAACATTCCCAAGGCTGATACAATGGAACTTTCCCAAGGCTGATACATTGGAACATTCTCAAGGCTAGGATATTGAAACATTCCCAAGGTTGAGGCAATGGAACGTTCCCAAGGCTGATACAATGGAACTTTCCCAAGGCTGATACAATGGAACTTTCCCAAGGCTGATACATTGGAACGTTCCCAAGGCTGATACATTGGAACGTTCTCAAGGCTGATACAATGGAAGATTCTCAAGGCTGATACATTGGAACATTCTCAAGGCTGATACATTGGAACATTCTCAAGGCTGATACATTGGAACATTCCCAAGGCTGATACAATGGAACTTTCCCAAGGTTGATACATTGGAACATTCTCAAGGCTAGGATATTGAAACATTCCCAAGGTTGAGGCAATGGAACGTTCCCAAGGCTGATACAATGGAACTTTCCCAAGGCTGATACAATGGAACTTTCCCAAGGCTGATACATTGGAACATTCCCAAGGCTGATACAATGGAACTTTCCCAAGGCTGATACATTGGAACATTCTCAAGGCTAGGATATTGAAACATTCCCAAGGTTGAGGCAATGGAACGTTCCCAAGGCTGATACAATGGAACTTTCCCAAGGCTGATACAATGGAACTTTCCCAAGGCTGATACATTGGAACGTTCCCAAGGCTCATACATTGGAACGTTCCCAAGGCTGATACAATGGAACTTTCCCAAGGCTGATACATTGAAAGATTCTCAAGGCTGATACATTGGAACATTCTCAAGGCTGATACAATGGAAGATTCTCAAGGCTGATACATTGGAACATTCTCAAGGCTAGGATATTGAAACATTCCCAAGGTTGAGGCAATGGAACATTCTCAAGGCTGATACATTGGAACATTCCCAAGGCTGATACAATGGAACTTTCCCAAGGCTGATACATTGGAACATTCTCAAGGCTGATACATTGGAACATTCCCAAGGCTGATACAATGGAACTTTCCCAAGGCTGATACATTGGAACATTCTCAAGGCTGATACATTGGAACATTCCCAAGGCTGATACAATGGAACTTTCCCAAGGCTGATACATTGGAACATTCTCAAGGCTAGGATATTGAAACATTCCCAAGGTTGAGGCAATGGAACGTTCCCAAGGCTGATACATTGGAACGTTCCCAAGGCTGATACAATGGAACTTTCCCAAGGCTGATACAATGGAACTTTCCCAAGGCTGATACATTGGAACGTTCCCAAGGCTGATACATTGGAACGTTCCCAAGGCTAGGATATTGAAACATTCCCAAGGTTGAGGCAATGGAACGTTCCCAAGGCTGATACAATGGAACTTTCCCAAGGCTGATACAATGGAACTTTCCCAAGGCTGATACAATGGAACTTTCCCAAGGCTGATACATTGGAACGTTCCCAAGGCTGATACAATGGAACTTTCCCAAGGCTGATACAATGGAACTTTCCCAAGGCTGATACAATGGAACTTTCCCAAGGCTGATACATTGGAACGTTCCCAAGGCTGATACATTGGAACGTTCCCAAGGCTGATACATTGGTAGTTGTTTAGATGACAAGGGAATATTTCTAAATGAATAGGTCTGACACCTTCGACAAACAGATATGACTATCAGCGTCTCCCCATCAGGAAATCAGGTGTGCATTAAATGTATGGCTCAGAGACACACTTCACCTTGTTGTCAGCTGCTGTTCGAACACGTGTCACAATGATTCCCTGTCATATCAATCTCACTGCAGTGGGTATCAATTAAATGTCCCTGTCTGTCAGCCATCATCACAGCTTCCTTCCACTGTGTGGATACAAAACCTGAGGAGGATTGTGGTTTGTCTTCAATAAAAAACCCACATGAGTTTAGTGTCTGAGTGAACTGTGAAGACACCTCTACACATGGGTGGATTTCGAGTTGTTTTCCCTTTTCACAGCAGTGTGTGTTACTGTTTCCTCCAGGCCCCCTCTCCTCACCGGTGGTGGGGTTTGTGTGCCTCCTCTGTAGTAGGACTCCCGTTTAGAGAGCCTTTGTTGTGCCTTCGCCTGGAGGTGGGCGTCGGAAGTGATCACAGATCTCTCTTCTCCTCCGTTTGGCGTCTGACTACAATCAGAGAAATTGTCGGGCAGGGAGATGTGTGTGTGTGTGTGTGTGTGCATAGAGATGGGTTAGGTTTCAGCTCCCCATCAGTCTGTAATGGTTGCCTGTTAGTGAGTTGAGTGAGGCAGGGGGTAGACGGGCTGTGAGTGGCTGAGGGGTACCAGTGCTCCGCAGGCAGCCTGCCGCTTGGCTCAGATCTTATCGGAGACCAGAGGAGGTGGTTGGCGGTTGGTTCAAGGTCTGGGCCGCTGGGCTGCGCTGGGAGGGTCCGCTTCACGTGTCAGAGAGGAGAAAGGAAGAAAGATTAATGGTGTGTTTGAAACAGGAGGCCTGATCCCTGTCGCCTCACCCTCGCCCTGTCTATCAGGGAGGTGTGTGTATGTGTGTGGGTGTATGTGCTTAGTAACAGTATGTGTATCACATGGAACAGAGGTAGTAGGGGATTTCTGTACCTCTCTCATGATTGGAGTGGCATGTCGTATGTTGGGGTCATTGAGTGATGGAGTGGCAAGGAGACAGCAGCCTGGTCCAGTTGCACTCGCTAAACAGCTCTCCCATTCATAACACTGTCTGAACCAGGCCTCAGGAGGCAACCGCAGATGGAAAGAGCCCAAATGGACATTAGTGAGGCTCAACATGGCTACTAGTCTTAAGCTTTCACAAGCTATTATTTAATGAGAATGTGAAAGGAACAGCCACATTTGGTGTTAAACTAACCCCCTTCTTAGTTTATGTCTGTCTTTATGTATTGAAAGTTCTTCGACATCACCCATACTGTGTGAAACATTTTGGGAAGAAAAAAAAAACATTTTCCTTTTAGTGGGATTTGTGATGGAGGAGAAGAAACATGTATTGGCTAGGTCTGCTAGAACTATGACCTGACAGTGCTTAACTCCTCACGACATTCACAAAGAGTTTCTGTTCTATTTCCTAATCTAAGACTTGAGTTCACAACCACAGAGGATTGTCTAATAATTATTCCTAATTATCCCAGAAATGGTCCTACCACGTCACGA
Organism: Oncorhynchus masou masou; assembly: GCF_036934945.1. Classification (NCBI taxonomy): domain Eukaryota; kingdom Metazoa; phylum Chordata; class Actinopteri; order Salmoniformes; family Salmonidae; genus Oncorhynchus; species Oncorhynchus masou. Next base: position 34,080 of record NW_027009614.1, on the reverse strand, counting down.
CAGATCAGATCAAGGCCAGGGAGGCTTAGGTGTTAGGAGAGGCGGTCTCTCTCTCTCTCTCTCTCTCTCTCTCTCTCTCTCTCTCTCTCTCTCTCTCTCTCTCTCTCTCTCACTGCTCTCTCTCTCTCTCTCTCTCTCTCTCTCTCTCTCTCTCTCTCTCTCTCACTGCTCTCTCTCTCTCTCTCTCTCTCTCTCTCTCTCTCAACTGCTCTCTCTCTCTCTCTCTCTCTCTCTCTCTCTCTCTCTCTCTCTCTCTCTCTCTCTCTCTCTCTCTCTCTCTCTCTCTCTCTCTCTCTCTCTCTCTCTCTCTCTCTCTCTCTCTCTCTCTCTCTCTCTCTCTCTCTCTCTCTCTCTCTCTCTCTCTCTCACTGCTCTCTCTCTCTCTCTCTCTCTCTCTCTCTCTCTCTCTCTCTCTCTCTCTCTCTCTCTCTCTCTCTTTCTCTCTCTCTCTCTCTCTCTCTCTCTCTCTCTCTCTCTCTCTCTCACTGCTCTCTCTCTCTCTCACTCTCTCTCTCTCTCTCTCTCTTTCTCTCTCTCTCTCTCTCTCTCTCTCTCTCTCTCACTGCTCTCTCTCTCTCTCTCTCTCTCTCTCTCTCTCTCTCTCTCTCTCTCTCTCTCTCACTGCTCTCTCTCTCTCTCTCTCTCTCTCTCTCTCTCTCTCTGTGTTTCAGTCTCTTGGACTATGTCAGGATTATTATCTTTGGCTGTGTGACACTGGGGCTTTGGTCCAGCTTGGCTTTACTAAAGGCTTTCATCTTTTCTTAACGGGCCTGGAGAAAAGGTTCCAAGGCTTACCTTTCAGTTTCATTGTTGATCTCAGTTACATTTGGAATATAGCCCATAATTCAAGACATGTCTTTACATTACAATTACATACCTAGGTAACTACAAGATATCATGTGTAATTACCTTATAGTAGATAATAGATACTTACAGATAATTACAGATAACTACATAGCTCTTACCACGGTTCCATGTGTTTTCTACATGAACACAAAAGAGGTCAAAATGGTTTGTAGAACGACATAACTGCATGCTTGTAGCTTGTCACAGAGTCATTACTTGGAGTTATTGATATTCTGTAGATTTCGGTATGTGAGTTACAGTTATATAATGAAATACAGTTTGAAGTAATATAAAGTTAACACAAATTCTAGTTTGTGCTTTTGAGCAAGTTTTCGTATAGTTGAACATGATTTTTCTTTGATTAGACTACATCAGTGTTTATACCAGTCTGTAAGTGTTTAGGCCTTATTGGTATGCAGAAGCTGCATGTGTGAGATTCCCTGGTTTCATAGTGTTTACTAAGCAAATAAATGAAGTAATAAAGTAATGTAATTTAAGATTAAATGAATATGTTTCGTGCCGGAGCGCTTGCCTCAGGGGTCCATGGGAAGGCTGGGTAAAACCGTCAGGGTTGCCAGATTGTGAGGAACACTTGTCTAATGAACACTGTTTTCTAACTTAATTTAATTGGAGAGAGCAGTTCAGGGACAGGAGGGAAAGTGCAATTATGTGTGTGTGTATGTGTGTGTGTGTGTGTAGGTAGGTAGGTAGGTAGGTAGGTAGGTAGGTAGGTAGGATCCATATGATGGCAAGGTCCTTGGTGGAAATGAATACGTAAGAGTCTGTTGTATTGTAACTGTTCAACAGCCCCAATCATCTCACCTTACACATAATCCAACTGTGGCCTGGTACCTGGCTCTTTGTGCCTCTACCACAGAAGCACCAGCACATCTCCCAGTCCCCATGAGGTTGTTTTGTTGTGTTGTACAAACAGCAAATCCCAGACTAGATTGTGTTTTTCTCCTTTACTTTCCATCCCCTATGGGGATTCAATTCAAACCTATTTTTTGGGCTTTCGTCACCATAGTTATAAGCATTTATGGTGTAAACATGTTGACAAATGGTTCTTTGTTGAACTTTGTTGCCGGCAACATTTATTCAGAACAAAGCAGTTACTTGAGCTGGCTCACTGAGCTTTACTTTTTCATTCAGAATAGTGATCAGTTGTCTGCACGCCAGCCAGCCAGACGCCCCCAGCTCCAACGCCCCATCGCCCTGCTGCCCCCCCAGCCCCGCGGCCCAGCGGCCCAGCCAGTAGCCCACCCATGACGGGGGCTTCTCTCCATGAAGGAACTTATTTATAATTGCAACTGAGGCAAGGTTTCCTAAAAGCATTCTCTAGCGCTTAATGAAGTTTACTGGCACACCGGCAGGGCCGAGGACTGGAGCCAAAAGGTTTAGTATTCTTTAGTAACATGTTAATATGATTTGTCTTGGCGTATGGCACAGAAAAAAGGGGAATTGGCATGGCGAGTAGCCATGAGCCTGAATCCCAATGCCAAATTTGTCGTCAATGTGTTTTACTTTGAAGATAGGAGGGGTTGGAGACATATAATGTAAAATGTAATTAAGTCCCATTGTTGTTGCGGCTCTACAGGGAGGGTTGGCGTGAGGCTTTGGTGAGGGTTGTATAATTATGAATGATATTTCCTCTTTCGCCCTGAGATACTTTTGTCCCTGCCGCCAAATTGAATTTGCTCCACACACCCTGGTAAGATGTGAGATAACCTTTGACCTGGATTGTCATCACCAGCATTCACCAGTCAAAGACTCAAAGCCCAAAACCCTTCTCATTCATTTAGCTCCATTCACTTAAAAGCCCTGCGTCTCATCGCCCTCGCCCTGCTAGCTGAAAAGCTGAGTGGTCCCATCAGTGTAGTGTTACAGCTATGTACCTGGCTCCCCAAAGCCCTGTGCCCTTGTCTCCGCGGCCCTGCTCACTGTACCTGTTGAGAAATGCATTAGTGGTGGTGCTATGCTAGGCTAAGGGCTAAAGCAGTGAAGCAGGGTGACCTGTGAGGGCTTGGTGACGGTGAGAATGGGATCCGCAGACCTGAGTGCTCCCTCTCAGTGGATGTTTCACCTGACCCAACCCAGATCCAACCCAGATCCAGCCCAGATCCAGCCCAGACCCAACCAGGTAGCAGCCAAGTAGCACAGCACAGATCAGCCTTTCATAGGCCCCCGTTCAGGGGCTTCAACCTGCAATAAAGGCACCATTTGATCCCCTTGAATTCCCATGAAATCGCTCTCTTTTTGATTCCTTCTTAACTCGCTCTCTGCGCTTTCCACTTTGTTCAGAACGCAGGGTCAGGTTTCCTGTCATGAATGATGGTGTGTGCGTTTAGCAGAAAATTGGTTTACCTCAAAAACGATATGCCTGAAATTGATTAGGCTTTTGTAGCCTAGTCAGAAATAAATAGCCTACAGCATTTCAGATTCGAGAGATTTTAATCTAGATTTTAATCTAGATCTAGTTTTGAAACATATCGACGACCTCCTACATGGTGTGATACTGTACCAGTGAATGAAGAGGTGCAGATAGTCAGAGGCAGAATACAGCTGCTCTGAACATCCACTGCTGCTGCAGTAACCTATGCTTTTCACTGGTTGCTTGGCAAAATAACAGCTAGTAAATATTGTGTTGTAAATAAGCCAATGGCTCCAAAATGTACACATGCTTTTAAAATAACTATAATCAACAGATAATTTCACCTGTTCCTCTGGATCCCACATAAACCCTAATGAACTGTTTGTGTGTGGTCAACCCCCCCCTCTACAGTTCTGTCAATGAATGAACCCCCCCTCACCCTAACGCCTCTACATCACCCTCTAACCAAGTGTCTTGTCACTATAAATCTGTTGCTCTCTGATAAGTGCCTTATTATTGTAGCAGAATGTCAGTGAGCTGTGTGTGTGTGTGTTTGCGTGTGTGTGTGTGTGTGTACCTCCGTGTGTGTCTCTCTCTTTCTCTGTGTGGGCTGACTGGGTCTGTCAGAGGGACGATGAGGCTAAATGATATGAATAGGCCTGGCTGACTGACTGGCTGGCTGGCTGACTGGCTGTGGACTTCAGAGGCGTCGGAGGCCCAGGAGGAAATGACAGGTTTGTTTAAAGGCTGATTATCCCCTGGTGTAATGAGCAAAGTGCACCCATAAATGTACCCACTGCAGGCGCCTCCAGGCATCGTGGACACCCTGTTTCTCTATAACGCCCCTCTTTAACTGCCTGGTAGGATGGCGTTTAAGGAAATTACACCCCAGGTACTAGACACACTCCCAGTCTGTCCCAAATGGAACCCTATTCCCTTTATAGTGCACTTCTTTTGAAGTGCATATAAAGAGTATAAGGCTCTGTATAGGAAATAGGGTGCCATTTGTGATGCATATTCCAGGCTCTATGCGAATTCATGCCCTTTTCATCACTGTTGTCCAACGATTCCTACTGTGAGCTTTGTTTGGGTAATTATTGCTTTAAATACACACATTAAATCAGCATTATCATGTTTTAGCTCAGAGCAGAGTGAGGGGGAGTAGAGGGGAGTGGAGTGGAGCAGGGGTAGCTATGGAGCTGGAGCTGTTAGTAGTTTAGTGGAGACAATTAACTAAGATGTAAAGACCTTATCATCAGATGAGAGGAAGACCAAACTCCTTTTTGATTTACCCCCATTATTAAAGGAGTATAAACAAAGTTGAAGTCCTACTCCAGTGTCCTTTCACTTCATTTAACACCTGATTTACTCATCAAAAGGCAACTCCCAATAGGGGTTCAGGTGCTTCCTGACCTCTATTGTTTCTCAAGCAAGAGGGCAGCCGATATCATCAGCGGGCACCATCAGACCAACTCCTTGAATGTCCTAATCCTTGAAGTTTGCAGTTGTGTCTTAAAACACTACTTTGCTCAACACATATTTAGGGTGTGTACTTTACTGTATTTATACTTGGGATATTCCTTTTCAACAGGAAAAGTTGAAACATTTTTAAGACATGCCAATCCCAGCAGATGAAGTTAGATTATTGATGGCATATTATGTGAATGCATTTCAGTTATCCGTGTTTAAAATAGACACAGTTAACAATGCCAGGAGATACATAATGGACTGAAATGCATTCAGAAGAGTGCATACAATTACGTCATATATAATCCATTGTTACCATATGAGTTTATGATCACACCCATTGGCTGATATGTTATTTTCAGGGGATTTACACAGCTAGCTTCCATGCTTACCCTCTTACTTGACACATAACCAATGCAGACAGAGCATGAAGTTACTCCCTGTGACCCAGATCACAGAGAAAACATTTCCTGACATGTGTCAGTACCCTTCCTGGCCTGAACCCATGTATCCGTGGCCAGTTCAGCATGGTGCCCATGGCACTCTCTCTCCAACACGAAGAACTGAGAGGCCTCTTAAAGTCAATGCCAGTTGCAGATGCCCACCACACTGCAAGCCTGCCCAACCAGCTCCTGCTATTTTCCCCTCTGACAGTGTTCGGACGGGGGCCCGACGCGGGGCTGCAGGTGGCCCCATTAATAGGGAAAGTGTGTCACTGGAGCCTCTGGGACCATGGACACACCAGGCTGTTCCTGTGTTGTACCCAGTCCAACCTGGCTCAGATCTGGGCTCAAATTCTATTTGAAATCTTTGAAATACTTTCAGTGTTTGCTTTAGTCTGTATGGAGTGCCAGATGGCAGGGTTTGTGGTATTTGAACCCAGGTCTGTGTGGAGGAGGGATGGAGCAGAAGCAACCAGAACCAGGCCCAGGAACCAGGCCCAGAACCTCACAGCTATCTGTTCCACAAGCATGATCAAAGCGATGGGGCTGGTATATCCACATGGGCCCCCATTCTCATCACAGTGCCATGCTCTACCAGCTGTTGAACAGGAAGAGCCCCACTCCACCCAGCCTGGTTGGGGGAGAAGAGAGGGACTTGTTGGTGAAAGATTCATAGGCTGGATGTGCCATTAACTCTTGCATGATTGATGCCCAGCTCCGCTAATATGTCCAGACTCAAAGTTGCACAAGAGAAGGAACATATTTAAAAACATATCATCTTGTTAATTTTCTTTTTTTCTCTCTCCCAGCCAGCAGTGAGTTTGGCCCATGTACAGTACAGTACTGTAGTTATGGCACTCCCTCTGAGATGTCACTCACTCTTGTGAGCAGCTCTCCAGCACTGTTTGGCAGTAGTTTGGACGCTAACAGTACAGTACCCTTCATTGGCCACTGTGGCAGAGCAAACTGTGTATATACTGTACTGTAAGTTAGTAGTTTGTTCTGGCTTAGGTCTCTTGTTGTCAGTGTAGAGGAGAGGGAGGTATGACGTCATAGACCCTAGGCCTCCTGTAGACTCTCTGGGTGGGCTGACTCGCTGGCTGGCTCACTGGCTGGCTGGCTGGCTGGCTGGCTGGCTGATTGACTACCTGGCTGACTGGCTAGCTGGCTGGCTGGCTAGCTGGCTGACTGGCTGGCTATCCCTGCTACTGTAGTCCCTAATAGTCTCTCCTCATATATATTAAGTTGAGTGGTTACTGACATTTCATATTGCTGACATTTCATATGGCAATTCAAAACACAACCCCCAGTATTATTAATACAACTGAAAGGGGTTCCCTCTGCCCAGTGTATACAGTATAGCTACTATACTAGTATTTAACCAGTAGTTTCATCAATATATTATATTGAGTTCAGGGGGTTTCACTCCCAGTGTATACAGTATAGTTACTTCACTAGTATTTAACCAGTAGTTTCATCAATATATTATATTGAGTTCAGGGGGTTTCACACCTCTAAATAACAACAAGGCCCTAAACTTTAGTTTATTGCAGACATGATGTGTTGGTGCTGTATGACTGAACCATTCTGGCCAGCCCATCTCATGTATTTCTCTTTTCAATAAAGTCTCTCCAGGGGGAAGGAGGTGTAGGAGACAGACACCTCTGTGACTGTCTACTCATTAATTAGTCCAGGAATTCCACCAAGCCGGCCGTGTTCTGAAGGGGAGTAGAGGTACCAGATGGATCCTAGGAGGGGGGGTTCAGAAGACAGGGAAACAAAACGGACAGAAAGAGGAGCGAGAAGAGAGAGAACAACAACAATTGCAGCATGGTCAGTAGAGGCAAAAAAGAAAAAGACCCCTCCCACCTTCTCCTCGATCCCCTGTACCAATCCTTTAGCATTGTGCCAATGCGCCCCTAATAAGGTTTATTTATGAAACGCTATAAAATGTTATCAAAATGCTTTCCAACTGAATTTGTGAAAATGGTCATAATCTGTCCATAAAGCCAGCTAGGCTGTGTTTGACCCATTAATACCCTGTTTGTATGCTCATAAATCTCCCTCTCTACCCTCTCTACCCCATAGTAAACACAAAGCTAGAGAAGCTTAAGAAAAGATAAAGAAATTAATTTGTTTCTCAATGAATGAATTCAGTTAATGTTTTTTTTCTTTCAGTTCATATGCTCCTTGATCTGTAATTGTTATTTTTGACACTTAATCTTTTATTGGTTTGAATTCTCCAGAGTAAAAGGAAGTGTCATTTTGGCATTGGGGGGGATATTCATGAATTTGTTTTTTTACTTAAACATGGTTTGGCATTGAGGTGCGTAAACATGAAGATATTTTAGGCCTGATAATCCCACAGAATATATAAGATTTGGGGGTATTATTGTTGAGTAGTATCATAGTCCTTATCTTGAATGTTAGTGCATGCATCTACACTGTCCCTGGGCATAAACTGCTGGGCCTCTGTCCTCCATTTTGCAGACACCGGAATTCCTGTCTACTATATTATTTTTCAAAGAATGTAAAAGGGAAAGAGAAGCCAGTAAAAATAAGAGACAGAGATTGAGAGCGAGACAGATATGAGGGAACAGAATACAGAGACTGAGACAGTCCAATAGTCAATGAGAGGAAGCAGGTGGGAAAGAAAATGATAGAGAGAGAGAGCGAGAGGGGAGAGAAGGAAGCTCTCAGCAGGCAGCTTTGAGTGGTCTTTGACAGCAGCATGCTCCTACTCCGACCATACGGCCTGTCTCTTTAGCTAACAACACACACACGCACGCACACACACACACACACACACACACACACACACACACACACACACACACACACACACACACACACACACACACACACACACACACACACACACACACACACACACACACACACACACACACACACACACACACACACACACACAAACAAACACACACACACACACACGGTGTCAACAGTCCTCTAGCTGCTCAGACCATACGGCCTGTCTCTTTAGCGAACAGGCCAGCTGTATGGGGATTGTCCCTGGGCCTGACACTTTGACATGGGCGCCACGTTGACAAATAGCTGGAGTTTTCACCTCCTGCCACACTGTCTGCTTCCTGCTAAATCAGTTGGTGCTGACTGTATGAAGGGGGAGTGACAGATCTGCTGTCAGGCGGGCGGGCCGGGTGGAGGAGGCGGAGGGGAGGCTGCTGATCGAGTCTCTGGGTGGCGGGCAGAGGGGCCGAGAGCCGGGGGCCCAGCCTGGGCTCAGCCTGGACAGGACGGGATACTCCTCCTGCTTTATGGTGTGTGTGTCTGCAGCCGTACTGTACTGTAACTCCCAGCTGAGAGGGCTTATCAGTCTTGTATCTAGGCAGCACTGCTGTAATTGTAGCACAGTGTGGCGCTGTAGCAGACAGATACATCCACATTCTGAGGCTGACTGAGGCTTGGTTGGTTTTTGGAGGACTGTTGATTGTGTGTGTGTGTGTGTGTGTACTGTGTGTTTGTACCAGAATGGTTTAAGAGTCGCCAGGACCCCATGTTATTCTGGGGTCCTTATTGATTAATCCCCATGTATGCATAACCTCCAACTCACTTTGAGGTGTCCCCGGTGTGCCTGGTCTCTCTCCGTTCGCATACTCAGCAGCAGCAAACACACTGTGATTAATGCCCATCTCCAGAGTACAGCCCACCACACACACACACATGCGCACACACCACCGCCGCCATAGAGTAGTGTGTCAGGTCAGATTTGTCAGCTCACAACTATAGATTATTTTATGTCTGCTGAACTTTGGGAGCTACTGGTGCCACCAGTGTCTATAGTGCAGGATTGTTAAATCTCTCCTTTCCTCTCCCCTTCCCCTCCGGACCCCCTCCCCTGGGTGAAGAGATCCCAGATGCATTAAACAACCCACTTAATAGATAAGATACCGTATGCTTGACTTTCTTTTTTCATCCATCCCCCCATCCCTTTCTCCTCCACTCCTCCCCTCATATCTCCTCCACTCCTCCCCTCATATCTCCTGCTGCTGAGATGGAATTGGATCAAAGAGGGGGGTGAGACTCCCTCATCGGGTTTTGCTGAAATATTTATAGGTCAGGGTTGACTGGCTAAATTGAATATCTATGCCGATCTCACTTGCCTGTTTAACTTGCGCTTAGGCAAATATGTTTCCTAGGTGATAACCTTTTATGTACCAGTCTGACTTCATTGAAATGCATAGAGATAAAAATGTGTCACACTTCACAGAGGCAGCTAGGCAGCCGACGTCTCGACTCCATTATTCAAATGATAATTGACCTCCACCTATAGCTGCTTATAAGCTTCTATAAATATTCTGTAGTCAATCACTTCATCCACTGTTTGAGATAGGAGAAAATTCTGTTCTGTCATTTACATTATAAACCACTGGTGAATGTCAAGTACCCATGCAACGCTATTTGGTGCCAAAGAATGGGAGAAAATATATGGCCAATTATTATTTCCAATCTTTTTAATAATTTAAATGCTGTTGATGTGTGAATTACTGGCAGCATAGCTCTCAGTCCTCTGCACTCGGTTCAATCGGGGTATTTTCTTCCTAACAAATTAGTTGATGTTAATCTTCATATATAATTTTCATTTCTCTGATATAATGGCTTCTAGTGGCTTGCTGTCAAAGGGTGATAAATTGACAACCACTGTCACAGCACTGAAATCGACAATGCGGAAATGTTTTGCTGTGTGGGTTGCCAAGACACAGACAAAGGAAAAATAGGTAATGTTCTTCAGCGTTTCCTATAGAGGGTACTCATAGTAATTATTGAATACACAAATGCACATGTGCATGCACGCTAAATGCGCACACACACTCTACATAAATATGAATATGATCAATTCATGCTTATACAATTTTTCGATTCTTATTTTACAACCAAGTAATCATAGCGAATATTCAATATGAAAGCCATTTCATAAAAACCATCAATACCATAGCTATTATTCTCCCTCTGAAAGCTAATATCGTCGTTGAATCTCCCTCTAAATCTCTAATACATTCCACCGTCAGATCTACTGTACTAAGTGTGAATGAGCAATGTGTGTAAATGTTGTCAGTAGTTTCATCTGTGAAAACACATTAGCCAGGGTCTGATTTGCATAGATTTCCAAATGGAAGGCGTCAGGCATCAAGTCTCGCTCCTGCTCAGCTCACTCCGCGCCTCAGCGAGGCTTGTTTGTTTAAAGTCAGCCAAAGCTCTATAATTAGCAGTGTTTAATTATGGAAATGGCTGCTGAGGAGAATTTCAAACACACTCCTTCCCAGATCATTAGTTACACAAGGAGGGCAAAAGGAAAGGAAAAATATAAAATGCTTTCAGCAATGAAGGGTTCATATTTCAAGCTTATAGCTACTAAAAGGGTGTACTCAGAAAATCAATTTTATGAAAGTCCGTTCAGCACTAAAGGGAGTTCCATGCAACTAAGCAATTTTGAAATAATGTTGGCTGGTCCTGATTCATGGTTGGTAACAGGACTTTGCTCTCCTTGCCTGAGACATTATCCTAAGCCCAGTTCAAAGGTCAACCCTGGTTTAAATCAACCTCTGTTTAGCATAACTCGATTCCCAACGGGCTGCCGGCAATCCAGCGCTGAATAGATAAGTAGTGTTTCATGAGGGATCGGTGTGTGTAGTGTGTGTGTTAGTGTCTGTGTGTGTGTGTGTGTTTAGTGTCTGTGTGTGTGTGTGTGTTTCTCATGTGTGTGTGTGTGTTTTGCCTGTGTGTGTGTGTCAATATGGGAACTTTAAGAGATCAAAGAGCTGTCTGAAGAGACTAGGAAGGGACTAGACTTTGGGTGTCAAACCTTACCTTGACCCCATTTAGTTGAGGTTATTCTACTCCACAGGATACCAACCATGGAGCCTGGTCACAAGCTCACACACTTAGAATAAACTAAACATACAATCCTCTCAATGCATAACACAGACTCAAACCAAATTAGCCGTTGGCCAATAAATCTCGTCCCTATCACCTCTTTGATGGTCCCCCATATCAAGCACTAAGCAAAGGTCTTTCTGGCCTGGCGTAGGCGTGATGAATATGGCCGCCACATGTGGGGACTGTAGCTAGCCTGGCTTATTAATCTACTCTGAGGACCCAGGCAGCTCCATCTGCCACGTGGGATACGCCAGGTCTTCTAAGCCTGCTCTGGAAACCACATCAACACACACACACACACACACACACAAACACAGGCTGTGTGGGCGCACATGTCTGTGTGTCTGTCTTTATTTTGTGTGTGCTACACAGCCTTGTGGTTCTCAGAGTCTCAGTAGTGTATCTTAACATAGTGACGTTCTGGACACTTTGGTGGCTGGTGTGTGTTTAAGTCTGGGAGTTCACACTGAGAGACTACAGCTGGGTCTACCACCACCACCAGGCCCCACAGCCCGGCCCACGCTCCTCACACAGGGGATTCCCATTAGGGCTGATTGATCGTTTCCTCCCCCTCCACCCTTTGATTCATGCATTAGATCTGGGCTTTAATGAGCCACAGGCCGTATGGCAGTGTACTGGACATCTGTGGTCTGATAAAGTGTACAGTATTACTGACTAATAGAAACCACATACAGTATATACTGAGATACACCGCCAGGACCATCATTATTGACACCCTTGATAAAGATGAGCAAAAAACACTGATATATTGAGCTATATTGTATGCTCCATTGTTTGTGGAAATGATATCATTTATGCTAATACAATTGAGAGAGCTCTATTTTCATGTAATCTGAACATAGCACCGCCTGAGTTTGATAAAATAGCATTGGCACTTGGATTGGAAGCAGTGCTATGGTCAGATGACATGAAAATAGAGCTCTTTGACAACTCACACCAGTGGTGGGTTTAGCATTGAAAAACAGAAATATGCAGAAGAGTACCTCATACTTACTGTAAAATATGGTGGTAGATCTTTGATGTTATGTGGCTATTTTGCTTCCACTGGTCCTGGGGCCTTTTAAGTCAACAGCATCATGAAGGTTGGGCCTAGTACCTGGGCATTTTAGCTGGTCCTGGGGCCCCTGTAAGGTCAACAGCATCATGAAGGTTACCCAGTACCTGGACATTTTAGCTGGTCCTGGGGCCCTTGTTAAGGTCAACAGCATCATGAAAGGTTACCCAGTACCTGGACATTTTAGCTGGTCCTGGGGCCCTTGTTAGGTCAACAGCATCATGAAGGTTGCCCAGTACCTGGACATTTTAGCTGGTCCTGGGGCCCTTGTTGCAGGTCAACAGCATCATGAAGGTTACAGTACCTGGACATTTTAGCTGGTCCTGGGGCCCTTTTTAGTAAGGTTAAGGTCAACAGCATCATGAAGGTTACCCAGTACCTGGACATTTTAGCTGGTCCTGGGGCCCTGTAAGGTCAACAGCATCATGAAGGTTACCCAGTACCTGGACATTTTAGCTGGTCCTGGGGCCCTTGTAAGGTCAACAGCGTCATGAAGGTTACCCCAGTACCTGGACATTTTAGCTGGCCCTGGGGCCCTTGTAAGGTCAACAGCATCATGAAGGTTACCCAGTACCTGGACATTTTAGCCCAAAACGTGTTTGCCTCTGCAAGGAGATTGACACTGGCCACAAAGGATCTTCCAGCAAGACAATAAGTCTCCACACTTGAACCTCATTGAAAACCTGTGGTTTGAATTGAAGAGGGCAGTCAACAAGAGTTAGACGAAGGATATCAAGGATCTGGAAAGACTCTGTATGGTGGAATGGTCAAGATCATTCCCAACGTGCTCTCCAATCTCATGAATCCTTTTACAGTTGGTCTCAGTGACGTTATCCTCACATGGGGAGGGCACTGGAGTATTTACATTTTATTATTACTTGTTAAATACTAAGCAATAGTATTAGTGTAACATTATGTCATTTCACATTTTTACATATGTCGTTTTTGTTACATTTATTTTTTACAGTCTTTTTTGCTTATCTTTATCAAGGGTGTCAATAATGGACCTGACGGAACAGAGTCAAAACAGTTTGCCAGGGAGGGACGATTGGGGACTTGTGTGTGTGGGGGCAATGTAATGTCTTTGTGTGTCTGTGCGTGCATATGCATGCCCCCGTGTGTGCGTTTAGAATCTGATTCAGTTTCCATATAATTGTTAAAAAGTTCCTTTACTTTGTGTTGCGGGCATTTCATTATGGTTAGGAAACATTTTATTCACATTCTACTCTTGTGTCTCTTAAACACACCCAGACATGTATTCTCCTCTGTCTGACTGCAGGAGGAGAGTACCTGATCGACCAGGAGGAAGTCAGACCTGTACTCCTCCTCTGTCTGACTGCATAGGAGGAAGACAGACCTGTATGTACTGCATCTCAGACCTGTACTCCTCCTCTGTCTGACTGCGCCGGCCAGGAGGAGTCAGACCTGACTCCTCCTCTGTCTGACTGCATCGAGGAGGAGAAGTCAGACCTGTGCTCCTCCTCTGTCTGACTGCATCGACCAGGAGGGAGAAGTCAGACCTGTACTCCTCCTCTGTCTGACTGCATCGCGACCAGGAGAAGTCAGACCTGTACTCCTCCTCTATCTGACTGCATCGGCCAGGAGGAGAAGTCAGACCTCGCCTCCTCCTCTGTCTGGCTGCATCGGCCAGGAGGAGGAGTCAGACCTGTACTCCTCCTCTGTCACGGCTCGCCGGCCAGGAGGAGAAGTCAGACCTGTACTCCTCCTCTGTACGGCTGCGACCAGGAGGAGAGATGAACATGTGCTCTCCTCTCGCCTCGCTGCATCGGCCAGGAGAGTCAGACCGCCTTCTCCTCCTCTGTACGGCTACATCGGCCAGAGAGAAGACAGGCCTGTGCTCCTCCTCACCTTGACTGCATCGACCAGGAGGAAGACGAGCCTGTACTCCTCCTCTGTCTGACTACCTCCCGGCAGGAGAGGGAGTCAGACATGTACTCCTCCTCTGTCTGACTACATCGGCCAGGAGGAAGACAGACCTGTCTCCTCCTCTGGCAACTGCATCGGCCAGGAGGAAGACGGGCCTGCTCCTCCTCTGTCTGACTGCATACGACCAGGAGGAGAAGTCAGACTGTCTCCTCCTCTGTCCGGCTGCATCGACCAGAGAGAAGTCAGGCCTGTGCCTCTCTGTCCCGCGGCACCAGGACTGGGAGAAGTCACATGTACTCCTCCTGTCTGACTCTCGAGGAGGAAGACAGACCTGTACTCCTCCTCTGATACATACGACCAGGAGGAGGAAGTCAGAACTGTACTCCTCCTCTGTCTGACTGCATACGGCCCAGGAGGAGAAGTCAGACCTCGTACTCCCTCCTCTGTCCGGCTGCATAGCCACCAGGAGGAGAAGCCTGACCTGACTCCTCCTCTGTCTGACTGCATCGACCAGGAGGAGAAGTAAATGCTGAGTATGATATTGTCTGAAGGTGGGTGCTTATTTTTATTCAGTCTCCCACAGAGGAGTGAGACAGGTTTAGGGCTGCAGCCACAACCCTTATTTATGGCTGTGCTCCTTCAAACATCCTCCATCATCCGTCTTTTATAGCACATATGGAATGATAATGATGATAACAATAATAACTACCATATAAAATACCTTTACAACATGTGGGCCTGAATGAGACGCTGAATGTTTCTCTGCAGATGTAAAGGTCAAGAGCAGAGTTTTACAGTTTTCTCTGGGATGAAGCATATATATCTAATACAGGGATTCTGGTCAAATATAGCCTGTTCAGGAGGTTTTATATGGTGGGATGTTGGTGCAGTTCCATTACATGGTACATGATAGGTACTGTACAGTATATACAGGGTAGTGTTCTATAATGGTTTAGTAAATCTCTCTCTCTCTCTCTCTCTTTCTCTCTCTCTCCCTCTCTCTAACCCTCTCTCACTCTCTCTCTCTCTCTCTCTCTCTCTACCCCCTCTCTCTCTCTCTCTCTCTAGCATTTAAATTAGCAGGAAATGTGTGTTAATCTATCTGCTTGCTTATCAAAACGTTTCATATTTGCGGAAAGGGAAAAGAGAAATTATAATTTGGCCTCTCTCCTAGTGCAACAGAATGTCACAGGTTTTAACTGGCATCCCTAGACGGTAATATTTAGTATGAAAATATGATTTAAAATCAACCTTTTCCTATTTGATTCATGTTGCTCCAATAGCCTTTTGGCTTGGATTTCAGAGTCATGCTAAAATGGCTGCAGTTCTAATTTAATATTGAGGAGAATTGTCTCAGTTCACGCTTATGGACAGCAACACCAAACAATCAAACAACAAGTTTTAAATTCATTCTACATAAATGTGTGTGTTTCTGCGTGTGTGTGTGCGTTTCACTGCGTGTGGGCATGCATGCATGTGTGTGTATTTCTGTGTGTGTATCAAAAGCTTGAGCTGAGATGAACTGCAGATGAACTGAGCGGAACCAGGCTCATAAACACAGGCTGGGTGGTGTTACGGAACAGGCAGAATAAATGACTGTTTGCTAAAGACATTAGATCAAACCTCAGCTCTCTCACTCTGCTCTGCTCAGGGTGATCTACAGTGCAGCGATCGCACCCGGGTGGCCCATGCTCTCCACAATGTGTGTGTGTGTGCTCGCGTCTGGATGTGTATATACACATGCATTTCTCTGTAAGTGTCTGCATGTGTTCGTGCGTGTGTGTGTTGTGTGTGTGCATGCAGTGTCTGTGTGTGTGATGGCATATCCACTATCCAGTCTCTGGCCTCCAGCAGCAGAACAGTCTCAACCTGGCTGTAATCACACTGCTGTCATCCCTCCTGCCCTGTGCCAAACCTGTCACTGAACCTCCATATTGTACGTGGAGGGAGCGGTCTCTAGAGGTCACTGGAGTTCCATGGGTGACAGACACAGCTGGGGCCGCCACAGCCAGCACACCGCACACACACACACACACTCTAACACGGCCACTTAGACAATAGAGAGGGATGAGAGGAGAGGGGAAAAGAGGAGAGAGAAAGAGAGCCAATGTGTTTCCATAAAACACTGTCTTGTGGTGGCCACTGGCCAGCCACGCAGATCACACTCCCCCAACCTCTGACCTTGTCACCAGACTCAGGGGAGAAGCTGCTCCTGAGATCAGTGGAATCTAAATGAACTAGTGCGGCTTGGGTTGAACGGTGGAGGTTTTTACACACCTAGAATGCACCTGGCTCCAGCTCAGGTCTCAATGAGAGAAGGGTGAGGTTGGAAGGGAATGTGTAACCAGTCTCACTGCTTCAGGATCAGTGGTGTGGGTTCATGAAGCTCATGTTAAGAGGCACATTGGAAGAGGAAGTCAGCTGGCTTTTATTGTAACACTGTCTTTTCCTCTGCGGCAGGCAGCTGAATTTCTCACTCTTACCATTGGCCGGTATCTATATTCAAATTTCACAGCACTTTCATGGACTTTTTAGGTACAATATTTCTTTAAAATTATACACCCATTGACCGGTTTACAGAGAGTAAATGAAAGATCTTTAAAATACAAAGTAGTCTCATCGTCATCCACCCATCCCTCAATTTTATAGTATTTTTAAAAACTCCTATTTTAATCTGGTACAGTAGTTTAAAAAAGTAGAACATGAATCCAGCAGATCCTGCAGCCAACAGAGACTTCTCAGTTTTCCCACTAATTCTATTAGAGTAGATTGTTTTAAAGTCCATTTTCTAAACATTACTGTCAAGGGGAGAACTTTGGAGCTGCTGTTCCTCCTTCTTTATTTGTGTTGTGGTTGTGGTTGGGTGAGGTTGAACCCCAGACCGCCTGCCTCTGATGAAGCTAGTGGAG
Source organism: Oncorhynchus masou masou (assembly GCF_036934945.1). NCBI lineage: Eukaryota > Metazoa > Chordata > Actinopteri > Salmoniformes > Salmonidae > Oncorhynchus > Oncorhynchus masou. The sequence goes on along the minus strand of NW_027009614.1, from coordinate 17,166 downwards.
GATGCACAGGACTGCCATGCCAGGATTAAAATTAGTACAAATTTAATATGTTCTGCGCTGGCATCAGAGGGGCCTCGGCACTGTGCAAAAATGTGCCGATAGATTGTCGTGGGGTCTCTTTGGAAGACCACAAGGACTGAAGCAGAGTTTAGAAAGTCAATTGAAAGACAGGAAAAAATAGCAGTGAAATGCAGAGCAGATGACATCCAAAGAGAAAGAGAGGAGAAGAATGGGGGGCAGGGGACTATAGCTAACCCAGGACCACCAACACAATACAAGCTGTCTGAGCCTCAGATCACACAATATGCTCCTTCCTCACTTGGAAGAGAAGAAGGGAACACGTCCCCATTTCATTCTCCAAGCTCATTTTCCTCTCCCCCTATCCCCCTTATCCCGACGGCACGACCACAACCTCAGCTACCCCAAACTATTAGCATGACCTAAATGACAGAACCATGCTCCTGTTAATGACATAATAGCTGGGAAATATGATTTATGGCTTTCATTTTAAGGATCACTATCCACCATAACTCCTAATACAGGGGAAATGTGTTTTCAGTAACGCAGCTATCCCATAACGCCCTTATAGGCTGTTAAAGCATGGAAAAACATATTGGGCGCACAAATCTACATTTCAAACTAGACATCTTTAAACACACAGCGAGATTATCACAGCATGACCAACTGTGGATGAGAGAAATGAAACAGAGGATTAGATACCGTAGCTTTGATATTAAGGCACTAAGTTTTGTTTAATACTTTTTAAGTAAATTATTTTAATAATAGTGCTTTATTTTCTCCTTGATCTCTTGTTTCCTTTTTTGTTCTGTGTACCATTGCCCAAATCATCAATCATATCCTCTTCTGTTTATAAAATATATCTGATATATGGCAAGAGTTGTCTTTGGAGTTCATAGTGTGAGAGTAAGTAGAATTGGATGAATGGCTTTAATGATTCATATGTTTGTACAGAATGATTCGATGATGTTTGACTTTGGATTTTATCAGTGGTAGATCTGTTACCAAAAACTTTTGAGGTGGTCAAACTCAATCATTTATCCTTCATCCTCAGCCCCTGTATGTTTTTATATGCATGCTAAAAGTTTTATTAATTTGGAAATACATATTCTAGCATGTTCTGACTGACAGAGAATACATGTTAAGAAATCCCTGTCTCAAATTTCATCATAAGCAAATATGTTTGCCTTGATCAACTCTGCTATCCACATATTTCTTCAAAACGCTCCTCTGTGTGTTTGTACTGTGTGTCTTATACTCTTTGCTAGTACTTCTGAGGGAGAGAGCAGGTCATTTGTAGTGTAGTTCTCACGCTGACCAGTAGAGGGAGATCATTGATTTATTTCTGCCTTTTTTAACACAGAAAGGCAGCATCATTTGCCTTGTGCCTTCTGATAGCCTAGTCCTTTCTTGATTATGAATAATTCCAAATAAATGTGTCCCTTAATATTCTTAGACAACCACATGAAGGGGCACAGTGGGTCTTTGAAGGCTCATTGATAATGGAGGAGATAATGATGTGTTACTGTTCCTTCCAGGACCAGATTCCCAGGAACAGGTCATGAGCGCTGATTAAAAGTGACTTTACGTCAGGCCGAATATTTGTCAGCCACCTTTGAAAGGCAGGCGAGCTGTGGCTTTTTCTTCTCTGCTCACTTACCACATGAAGGTGCAAATGGAAACGCTTAGAGGTTGGGAGCCGCATCAGTCATAGCTGGAATAAGACGGCCAATAAAAAAGGAGGGCGTAATTATGCTGCTCCGTCATTGGACGCAGCCCCGGGGTCCTTTTGGGCCTGTTTAGCTGGATGTGCCGAGAGAGAGAGAAAGAGAGAGACACAGAGAGAGAGAGAAAATCCCACCCGCAAATTATGGGACCTGATTTTTATGAGGAGCTGAGGCTGTGTTTAAGAGCGAACTCTGACAATGTGTGGTCTGTCTGTATGTCACCTCCCTCCCTCCTCCTCCCTCTTTTCTCCCCCTCTCCTCCCCCCTAGGCCCCAGCAGTGTGTGTGTGTGAGGAGCTAGCTGTTTACCTTGCTCCTTTAGAATGTGCAGCGTGTCGTGACTACTTGTCTTAGATGCCTCTCAGGGCTGGAGGAGTGGATGGTTCCAACACTGCGTCATGACTACAGGCGTGCTTCCATGACAACGCTTGATTATTTTTCTTCCACCATGGTTGTTGTTGTTGTGAGATTGTTGAGTATTTCCTGCTCTGTGAGAACCCTGGTTTTTGTGTGGTGCTGCAAGCAGTGATGTTTTTCAGTGATGATAATTTTAGAAGTCAAAGTCAAAGGCAACTACATATTTAACATAATAAGCTTGAAGATTACTACCACAGTTTCCTCCTTTCCAGCCAATACCAAACCTAATGTGCCAATAATTGTAGTATCTCTCAGCTATCTGATATGTGGAATAATCAAACGTACCAACAGTAAAAGCATTGCCTGGGCCTCCCAGGTGGCGCAGTGGTCTAGAGCACTGCATTGCCGCCAGAGACTCTGGGTTCGCGCCCAGGCTCTGTCGCAGCCGGAGGTCCATGGGGAGACGCAAAATTGGCCTAGCGTTGTCTGGGTTAGGGAGGGTTTGGCCGATAGGGATGTCCTTGTCCCATCGCACCAGTGACTCCTGTGGTGGGCCGGGCGCAGTGCGCACTGACCAGGTCGCCAGGTGCACGGTGTTTCCTCCAACACATTGGTGCGACTGGCTTCCGGGTTGGATGCGCGCTGTTTAAGAAGCTGTGCGGCTTGGTTGGGTGGTGTTTCGGCTTGGTTGGGTGGTGTTTCGGCTTGGTTGGGTGGTGTTTCGGCTTGGTTGGGTGGTGTGTTTCGGCTTGGTTGGGTGGTGTTTCGGCTTGGTTGGGTGGTGTTTCGGGCTTGGTTGGGTGGTGTTTCGGCTTGGTTGGGTTGGCTTTCGACCTTCGTCTCTCCTGAGCCCGTACAGGAGTTGTAGCGATTTTTATTTTTATTTTACCTTTATTTTACTAGGCAGTTAAGTCAGTTAAGAACAAATTCTTATTTTCAATGACGGCCTAGGAACAGTGGGTTAACTGCCTGTTCAGGGGCAGAACGACAGATTTGTACCTTGTCAGCTCGGGGGTTTGAACTTGCAACCTTTCGGTTACTAGTCCAACGCTCTAACCACTAGGCTACCCTGATGAGACAAGATAGTAACTACTAACAATTTCATACCACGAAATTGGGGAGAAAAGGGGGTAAAATTGTTAAAAAAAATAAGAAAAAAAACAGTAGCATTGCTAGAATACACATGAAATCCCCACCTGAGCAGAGTGTATTTCCACTCCATTAGTTTTGTTTGGGATGTAGGAAGGTGGGGGGAATAAGGAGGTTGACTGACGGTCACAGCAGGGGCCGCAGTTACAGCATGTCTTCAACACGCTCCTCTCCTCTGTCTCGGCTTGGGGCCTGCCTCTCTGTGTGAAGCCCCCAGGATTAGACACTGGGGTGCAAGTCAAATGATTGTTCCTTCTAATGGAGACCTGACTGAGGTTTAAATCAGCAGCGCACTTTATATACGGTTTGCTACAATGTCCTCAGAGATGATGTTTCTAAAGGTGCAATAACATCAGAAACATAAGCCCTACAGTATCTTAACGATTACAGAGCTCATCATTAGATTTACACAATAAATGATTCCTTAGAAAGTGATAGTCAAATTGAGAATAACATATTTTGCCTGTTTAAACTAATTTCTGCCTTTATATTTCTACCTTGAATATAACATGCCACACAAATGTATGATTGTTCATAAATCAGGTTAATAAAAGCAACATTATGTAGCTCTACCCCGGCCTAATGCCCTCTTCAATACATTACCCTGTTAATACCTTGTTAGTGTACCCCTGTATAACCTTGATTGTCTCATCTCCTCTGTACATTGTTTTGTATCTGTTCCTGGCAGGCATTACCATGGTGTACTAGATATGAGACAACGAGGGGGCTTTCTCCGGAGTCATAGGAGCACAGAGACATAGTACTGGGATTGTGCTGAGAGCTGTGACATGATACACCCTGCGTGCTAGTCAAATGGAGACTCAACAGCAGGCCTTCAAGCCCAACAGATGACTGACATAAAGGAGAAGAAAACAGAAGTAGAGGGGGAGATTAAATAAGAGATGGGGGGATTATTGAAAGGCATTAAAATGACACAGAAGATTATTCCGACATCGACAGGCAGCAGCCAGCCAGAGATAGTCTGCTCAAGGTCACCAACTGGCTGAGAATTGCCACTTCAGCAGACAAACAGAAAAGAACATCAAGAAAACAGGAAGGAGACAAACAGGAAAGAACATCAAGAAAACAGGAAGGAGACAAACAGAAAAGAACATCAAGAAAACAGGCAGAAGACAAACAGAAAAGAACATCAAGACAACAGGAAGGAGACAAACAGAAAAGAACATCAAGACAACAGGAAGGAGACAAACAGAAAAGAACATCAAGACAACAGGAAGGAGACAAACAGAAAAGTACAACAAGACAACGAAGGAGACAAACAGAAAAGAACATCAAGACAACAGGAAGGAGACTAACAGAAAAGAACATCAAGAAAACAGGTAGGAGACAAACAGAAAAGTACAACAAGACAACAGGAAGGAGACAAACAGAAAAGAACATCAAGACAACAGGAAGGAGACAAACAGAAAAGTACAACAAGACAACAGGAAGGAGACAAACAGAAAAGAACAACAAGACAACAGGAAGGAGACAAACAGAAAAGAACAACTAGACAACAGGAAGGAGACAAACAGAAAAGGACAGCAGAGTCAAACAGGACAGCAGAGTCAATCACCACCTTCCGGAGACACCTGAAACCCCACCTCTTCAAGGAATACCTAGGATAGGATAAGTAATCCTTCTCACCCCCCCCTTAAATGATTTAGATGCACTATTGTAAGTGGCTGTTCCACTGGATGTCAGAAGGTGAATTCACCAATTTGTAAGTCGCTCTGGATAAGAGCGTCTGCTAAATGACTTAAATGTAATGTAAATGTAAACAACAAGACAATAGGAAGGAGCCATAACAGAAAAGAACAACAAGACAATAGGAAGGAGCCATAACAGAAAAGAACAACAAGACATTAGGGACTAAGACTGTGTTTGAAGCAGGTACAATGTGGCGATTCAGCCTCTCCAAATGAGAGATTATCTTGTACTTGTTCTGTCCCTCCATGGGGTTCTCTTTCCCAATGTCCCCCCTTTGTGTTCTTCTCATATCTTGTGATTGCGACTTCTTGACTGTTTCTATTACCGTGTGTTGTCCATCACCAGTGCAGCCTTTCAACACATTACAGTGTGACATTTGAGCACCTTGCAGACGTGGCCACATAGAACCATCTAGAGTGTGAGGATGATCTAAGAACGTGTTTAAAACAGACCCTTTAGGTGCTGTAGCTTAATCACCACTATAAAACAATGTTTCTCTTGCATAAAGATCCCAATTCCCAGTTTACATCTAGGCCATTCTTTGTAGCCCAGCCGGGCCCTGTCATTGCGTCCCGTATGCAACACAGGCATTCAGAGTTATGAAAGCACCGTTATTAGGCCTAGTTACAGGGTGACCTCCACATAGTATCACTGTTCTCCCATTCACAATAACCCAGAAGCTGGCTAGCTGAACTGAGCTGAGAGATGAGCGATGAGAGGAGCGAACAGGGCCTACTGTATTGTACCCAGCCACAGAGGAGGCCTATATTCCTATAGAGTTACACTATGTGTCAGGTCAAAGGACTCTTCAAACCCCTGTTCCCAGTCTCAGAGGGAGGCCAAGCGGAAGGCCACCAGACCTGAGGACCTTGGGTAAGTTCCATATGACACTCTATTCCCTATGGACCCTGGTTAAAAGTAGTGCACTATATAGGGAATAGAGTGCCATTTGGGACACAGAGCCTGTCCCTGGGAACCTACTGTATTGGCATAACCTTTGCCAAGTTCCATTTGGTTAAATTAGGATCAGAACAAGGACACTGAAGAAGGGGGCAGAGGGGTGTCCTAGTAGGCCAGTGTACAAAAAGGACAGCCCTGGGTCTGACGATATGGGAGTGGATCAGTGGAGAGGATCAGAGGAGAGGATCAGAGGTCTCTGTTGCCTGAGTTTTAGACCGGGCATGGAGCAGTGGGTAGTGAGTGGACGGGGCCAGGAGAGGTGCAGGTCACCCAGAGGGCATAGGATGCAGCAGGGGTCGCGATGCAACGTCTATTCCTGAGCCGCACAATGCCAGCTTTTCATCCCTGGCTCCGGCCACTCCGCCGAGCCCCATAATTATCTTTGACAAAACTCATTAGCAGAGACCTTGTAGCGACATCGGCAACCAGGAATTTCATGGAGGGAGGACATGCACCGAAACAATGTCCCACACACATTTCATGGCGCCTTTGACAAAATGTAATGAAGTGTGTATATTGTCCCCTCATCAACATTTGAACCCTGAGCCATCAGCACAAAGACTTTGTTTATGAGCCCTCCGAGCCCAGCGTGGGACACATCAAATGGCACCTCCACTTTGGCTCTTTTGTCAGGCCCAGGGACAAATTGTTGTTCTGGATGTTATCGTTATTATGGGTCTTATTAGTATGAATTGGTCGTTGCTGTCATGTCAGTTTGATTCATCTTCCATAGGGTGATTCCTAGCCAGGAAGACCCGGAAATATTTTTGGTGTCTCAGATTGTTCTGGCAATTCTCAAAGGAACTTATTTGGGAGGAAGGATGTTTGATACGCCTTATAGATTTGTATAAAAAAAAAAACGTTTTTAGAAAATCATGATGAAAGTGACCATTTTAGGAACCCTTTTAATTTAGTCAACATTCATTTAGTCAACATTAAAATTATTAATATAAATATCTCAAATGTACCCTTTTTGATTTAGCTTATATTTAGACATATTGTTTGGAACAATATATACTTTCCATAGTGGGCTCTCTGCTACTTTTGAAGATGTGACCCAATTTATACATAGAAATTGACATTGTAGGTAATTAACCAATCACATTCGTAACACTTCTTATTGATGGTGACACCATTCACCAGATTTCAGCAGCCACCACTCTAAAGCCTTTGGATGCCGTCTACCACAGCACCATTTGTTTTATCACAGGGGACAGTTTTAATACTCGCCACTGCATCCGGTATCAAAAGGTTGTCTGGCCCTCATTAAAGTCCTGTAGATCATTTCATTACTCCCTGTTTGTTTACAAAGCTCTGCTACACAAGCTTCTAATGTACCTAACTTCATTGCTAACGTATAAAAGAATGGGCTACCAAACCCGCTCGCGGTATTGGTTAACTCTTGAGGTCCCTCTGGTAAATCCTGCTTTGGTTTTAGTGCCCCCGGTTGTTGGAATAACCTACAAAGTTCTTTGCATCTTGATTCCCTGGTGCTGCTAGGGCAGTGTTGAATGAATTCATTGAGGGTTGCAGTTGTTTCGATTGATTGTAGTGTTTTCTTAGTTGAAATTGTGGTGTTGAAGTTATGCCTATTTGTATTATTCTTGTTTTAATTGTAATGTATATTGTTCTTCCTGTTGTGAGAAAAGGTTTTTACTCAGGGCACCATTGGGGATGAGACCATGGTCTCAATTGGGCTACTCAAATAAATTAAAGTTAATAAAAATAAATACCAAATTCAGCAAATCACCAGCAGAGCGCATTCCCATTTTCCAATTCACTGTGTTGGTGGTGCTCATAAAATGTATCGCAACTTCAGTAGTAGCAGAGCACCCACTGTGTCACGGGATACAAGGAGTGGTGGGTTGGAATCAGGCGCAGAGAGCAGGGTTCAGTATATCATGATTTATTCTCCTCCAAAAAACGGTCACGCCAACATACAGGGCGCATCGACCAGCCCAAACACAGGACCAAACAGTCCGGAGAATACACACATGAAAACCACTATCCAACAGAGTAACAAAAACAATCCCGCACAAAACAAGGGTGGGACAACCTACTACATATAGGGTAGCTAATTAAACTAAAATACACACAGGTGAAACTAATAAGACAAAACCAACAGACATACGAAAAAGGGATCGGTAGCGGCTAGTAGGACGGTGACGACGACTGCCGAGCACCGCCCGGACAGGCAGGGAGCCAACTTCGGCGGAAGTCGTGACAGTACCCCACGCCCGCCACCCGCCTCGAGACGACCCGGAGGACGAGGCGCTGGGCGATCCGGTGGAGGCGGAAATCTCTCAGGAGAGAAGGGTCCAAAATGTCCCCCACCGGAACCCAGCATCTCTCCTCCGGACCGTACCCTCCCAGTCCACAGGGTACTGTAGGCCCCCCACCCGGCGTCCTCGATTCCAGAATGCCCTGAACTGTGTACGCCGGGGACCCCTCGATGTCCAGAGGGGGCGGAGGGACCTCAGGCACCTCACCTTCTTGCAGGGGACCAGCCACCACCGGCTGGAGAGACACATGAAACGAGGGGTTAATACGGTAATACCTAGAAGTTGTAACCTGTAACACACCTCGTTTATTCTCCCTCAGGACTTTGAACTGCCCCACACACTGCGGCCCCAGCTTCCGACAGGGCAGGCGGAGGGGCAGGTTTCGGGTCGAGTGCCAGACCCTGTCCCCGGTGCAAACACGGGGCCCTCCTGCGGTGCTGGCCAGCGCCTCCTCCTCCTGCCGTTCTCCCGTAACCTAATACACACTCAAAAGGGGACAAGTTAGTTGAGGAGTGGCGTAGGGAGTTCTGAGCGAGTTCAGCCTAAGGAACATACCATGCCCACTCACCAGGCCGCTCCCGGCAATAGGGACCGCAGAAACCTGCCCACATCCTGGTTTACGCGCTCCACCTGCCCATTACTTTTTAGACATGTATATGTTTAAAAAGGGGTCCTAAAATAGTCACTTTCATCATGATTTTCTAAGAACTGGTTTGGGATACAAATCTTTATTTTACCAGGCAAGTCAGTTAAGAACAAATTCTTATTTACAATGACAGGCCTAATGGGGAACAGTGGGTTAACTGCCTTGTTCAGGTCAGCTCAGAGATATGATCCAGTAACTTTTCAATTACAGGCCCAATGCTCTAACCACTGGGCTACATGCCACCCCATCTAAAACCATCCTTCCTCCCAATACAGAGAGACACATAGCTCATTGAGGGGACGCTCATGTGATGTGCTGATGGATGGTTGGGATGGATGGAAAAGCCTGATAGCATCATGCAAGTAACCCTGCGTGACTCCTTTGGCATCATAGCCAGCATAACATACTAGAATGACAGGCATTGTTAGAGAGGTTTGTCCCTGTTATAATCATTAGGTGGACTGAGTTGTGACAGGAAAATGAATTATTAAACTCAGGTAGAATATTTGCACAGGTTACTTATTTTAATTTTATTTTACTAGTCAGTTAAGAACAAATTCTTATTTTCAATGACAGCCTAGGAACAGTGGGTTAACTGCCTGTTCAGGGGCAGAACGACAGATTTGTACCTTGTTGGACTCTGGGACTTGAACTTGCAACATTCCGGTTACTAGTCCAATGCTCTAACCGCTAGGCTACCTGCCGCCCCTAAAGAATGAGATAGCATTAGAGTCAATTTAGTATTTATATGCTATCTGCAACGTAGTGAACCTATGGATAGCACTCTGACTGTAGACAGAAATAGACTGTTTACTTCAAGGGAAATAGAAAATGTGTACCCATGTAGATAATCCAAAGAATTTGTCCTTGAACCCCTATGAATGAAGTGCTAAAACTAGCCTAACACATCCCTTCCTCTCCTCTCAGTCCAAAAAAAATTTATAATTTACCAGAGCCTTCTCTTTCCAAGATATGCATCTAAATCAAATCAAATGTATTTATAAAGCCCTTCTTACATCAGCTGATATCTCAAAGTGCTGTAGAAACCCAGCCTAAAACCCCAAAACAGCAAGCAATGCAGGTGTAGAAGTATCGTGGCTAGGAAAACTCCTAATAATTACTATTAATAATAATCACAGTAGTTGTCAGGGTGCAACAAGTCAGCGCCTCAGAGTAAATGTCAGCTGGCTTTTCATAGCTGATCATTGAGAGTATCTTACCACTCCTGCTGTCTCTAGAGAGTTGAAAACAGCAGGTCTGGGACAGGTAGCACGTCTGGTGAAAAATGTTTTTTTTTTTAATAAGGCTATAACCTAACAACATGTGGAAAAAGTCAAGGGGTCTGAATACCTTCCAAATGCACTGCATATACAGACATGTGGAGGTGGCTTTGACATACCCTGTCCCGTGGCTCAACTTACCACATACCTGGTGTAAACTGTGCCAAGAGGCCACCTTTATGAAACAAGATATGTTATCGAAACTGTAATTTTTACATGAATTCTGATTATTTCCAGGGATACACAACATCCTGCAATATATGTAAATATATTGGTTAGAAATTATATTATATTTCTCTTGAGAGAGTGATGCTGAATGTAGAAGATGGCTCAACTTAGTCCACTCTCCCTTGTAATCACATTTTTAAAGGCTATATTGAAAAGCAAAAAAAAGAGCTATAATAAATTTAAATTCTATTGTCCTTTGCATTCATATTTGTTCTTTTCCAGGGGCCAGCTAAGACTTGAAAATATTGAAGCTAATGTCCTGAAGGCCATTGGCCTAGAAAAGGCCTTCAGTAGGAGAAAGCTTGACAGCAGGAGGTTAGACTGACTGCACACTTGTGGATAAATCAAGTGTTTTATGTAATCTGGTCACCAAGTGAGGCCTGCGCTCTACATGCACCGCGTATAGCCTGCACTGCATCTCTCGTGACACCGCAGGATGTCTCTCACTCATACAGCGCTTCCCAAACTGGTCCTCAGACCCCAAGGTGTGCACACTTTGTTTTTTCTCCCCAGCACTACACAGATGATTCAAATAATCAACTCCTCATCCAGCTTTGATGACTTGAACCAGTGGTGTAGTGCAAGGGCAAAAACCATAAGCTGCACCCTTGGGGTCCCCAGGACTGAGTTTGGGAAACGCTGCTCTAATAAGAGATGCTTGAGGCATTAAGTAATGATTTCTCATATCTCAGAGCCGAAGATAAGACGCCCCATTTTGTCAAACCTATTTAAGTATTCTTGTTTACTCTGAATCTTGTTTTTCATTTTTTCCCTTTATCATTAGAGATCAGGCTACACAAATTCTGTTTTGGATTATGGGAGAGGCCTAGGCTACAACTAACCGCTCCCCAAATGAAAAAGTAATCCAGAGGGTGGGAGGAACAAGTGTATTATGAGATGTATTAAAAGCATTTAGATGTGCATATAGGCTACCTAAGGAACTTATTGTTTTTACATACAACATTGTTTACGAGGACATATATTTAATTTGAATAAATATGTCTACTCAAAGATTAAAGATGTTGCACAAACATCCCTCTCATATTCGCCTAATACTCACATCCGAAATCAAATAATATTTTGCTTGATCTATTTGGGGAATTTGTTTTGCATTGGCCTATAGCTTCACACGCATTGCTCCCCCTCAAAATAGATTTGTATGTATCTGTGAAAAACATGCACTTTGTTCTTTTATTATGTCAGAATCCAACCTGAAACCTCAACCAGCCTCATTTAGGCAACAGTGAGGCCTACTCTAGTCGTTCTGGGTTAGCAGTGTGTAAACAGTGTGTAAAACAGATTTATTGATCAATTAGCTGCAGAAGAGAAGACAGATGCTGGATGAGTTGAGTCCATGCCATTATCCATGCTTTGCTTTCCCCAGGTATACCGGTATAGTGGTAATCCCAGTGCCCAGGTATACCGGGTATAGTGGTAATCCCAGTGCCCAGGTATAACGGTATAGTGGTAATCCCAGTGCCCAGGTATACCGGTATAGTGGTAATCCCAGTGCCCAGGTATACCGGTATAGTGGTAATCCCAGTGCCCAGGTATAACGGTATAGTGGTAATCCCAGTGCCCAGGTATACCGATATAGTGGTAATCCCAGTGCCCAGGGTATACCTGCATAGTGGTAATCCCAGTGCCCATGCTTTGCTTTCCCCATGTACCGGTATAGTGATAATCCCAGTGCCCAGGTATACCGGTATAGTGGTAATCCCAGTGCCCAGGTATACCGATATAGTGGTAATCCCAGTGCCCAGGTATACCGGTATAGTGGTAATCCCAGTGCCCAGGTATACCGGTATGGTGGGTAATCCCAGTGCCCATGATTTGCTTTCCCCAGGTATACCGGCATAGTGGTAACCCCATTGCCCATGCTTTGCTTTCCCCAGGTATACCGGTATAGTGGTAATCCCAGTGCCCATGCTTTGCTTTCCCCAGGTTTAGCGATATAGTGGTAACCCCATTGCCCATGCTTTGCTTTCCCGCAAGTTTACCAGTATAGTGTTAAACCCAGTGCCCATGCTTTGCTTTCCCCCAGGTATACCGGGTATAGTGGTAATCCCAGTGCCCATGCTTTTGCTTTCCCCCATGTATACCGGGCATAGTGGTAACCCCATTGCCCATGCTTTGCTTTCCCCCCAGGTATACCGGTGTAGTGGTAATCCCAGTGCCCATGCTTTGCTTTCCTCAGGTATACCGGTATAGTGGTAATCCCAGTGCCCATGCTTTGCTTTCCCCATGTACCGGTATAGTGATAATCCCAGCCCAGGTATACCGGTATAGTGGTAATCCCAGTGCCCAGGTATACCGATATAGTGGTAATCCCAGTGCCCAGGTATACCGGGTATAGTGGTAATCCCAGTGCCCAGGTATACCGGTATAGTGGTAATCCCAGTGCCCATGATTTGCTTTCCCCCAGGTATACCGGGTATAGTGGTAACCCCATTGCCCATGCTTTGCTTTCCCCAGGTATACCGGTATAGTGGTAATCCCAGTGCCCATGCTTTGCTTTCCCCCAGGTTTAGCGATATAGTGGTAACCCCATTGCTCATGCTTTGCTTTCCCGCAAGTTTACCAGTATAGTGTTAAACCCAGTGCCCATGCTTTGCTTTCCCCCAGGTATACCGGTATAGTGGTAATCCCAGTGCCCATGCTTTGCTTTCCCCCAGGTATACCGGTATAGTGGTAACCCCAATGCCCATGCTTTGCTTTCCCCCAGGTATACCGGTGTAGTGGTAATCCCAGTACCCATGCTTTGCTTTCCCCCAGGTATACCGCTATAGTGGTAATCCCAGTGCCCATGCTTTGCTTTCCCCCAGTTGTACCGGTATAGTGTTAATCCCAGTGCCCATGCTTTGCTTTCCCCCAGGTATACCGGTATAGTGGTAATCCCAGTGCCCATGCTTTGCTTTCCCACAGGTTTACCGGTATAGTGGTAACCCCATTGCCCATGCTTTGCTGTCCCCCAGGTATACCGGTATAGTGTTAAACCCAGTGCCCATGCTTTGCTTTCCCAGGTATAGCGGTATAGTGGTAACCCCATTGCCCATGCTTTGCTTTCCCAAAGTATACGGTATAGTGTTAATCCCAGTGCCCATGCTTTGCTTTCCCCCAGGTATAGCGGTATAGTGGTAATCCCAGTGCCCATGCTTTGCTTTCCCGCAAGTATACCGGTATAGTGTTAATCCCAGTGCCCATGCTTTGCTTTCCCCCAGGTATACCGGTTTAGTGGTAATCCCAGTGCCCATGCTTTGCTTTCCCCCAGGTATACCGGTATAGTGGTAATCCCAGTGCCCATGCTTTGCTTTCCCCAGTTGTACCGGTATAGTGTTAATCCCAGTGCCCTTGCTTTGCTTTCCCAGGTATACCGGTATAGTGGTAATCCCAGTGCCCATGCTTTGCTTTCCCCAGGTATACTGGTGTAGTGGTAATCCCAGTGCCCATGCTTTGCTTTCCCCCAGGAATACCGGTATAGTGGTAATCCCAGTGCCCATGCTTTGCTTTCCCCAGGTATACCGGCATAGTGGTAATCCCAGTGCCCATGCTTTGCTTTCCCCAGGTATACCGGGTGTAGTGGTAATCCCAGTGCCCATGCTTTGCTTTCCCCAGGTATACCGGGCATAGTGGTAATCCCAGTGCCCATGCTTTGCTTTCCCCAGTTGTACCCGGTATAGTGTTAATCCCATTGCCCATGCTTTGCTTTCCTGTGTATACCGGTGTAGTGGTAATCCCAGTGCCCATGCTTTGCTTTCCCAGGTATACCGGCATAGTGGTAATCCCAGTGCCCATGCTTTGCTTTCCCCATGTACCGTATAGTGATAATCCCAGTGCCCAGGTATACTGCATAGTGGTAATCCCAGTGCCCAGGTATACTGATATAGTGGTAATCCCAGTGCCCAGGTATACCGGCATAGTGGTAATCCCAGTGCCCAGGTATACCGGTATAGTGGTAATCCCAGTGCCCATGATTTGCTTTCCCCCAGTGTATACCGGCATAGTGGTAACCCCATTGCCCATGCTTTGCTTTCCCCAGGTATACCGGGTATAGTGGTAATCCCAGTGCCCATGCTTTGCTTTCCCCCAGGTTTAGCGATATAGTGGTAACCCCATTGCTCATGCTTTGCTTTCCCGCAAGTTTACCAGTATAGTGTTAAACCCAGTGCCCATGCTTGCTTTCCCCAGGTATACCGGTATAGTGGTAATCCCAGTGCCCATGCTTGCTTTCCCCAGGTATATACCGGTATAGTGGTAACCCCAATGCCCATGCTTTGCTTTCCCCAGGTATACCGGTAGTGGTAATCCCAGTACCCATGCTTTGTTTTCCCCAGGTATACCGCTATAGTGGTAATCCCAGTGCCCATGCTTTGCTTTCCCCAGTTGTACCGGCATAGTGTTAATCCCAGTGCCCATGCTTTGCTTTCCCCAGGTATACCGGGTATAGTGGTAATCCCAGTGCCCATGCTTTGCTTTCCCACAGGTTTACCGGTATAGTGGTAACCCCATTGCCCATGCTTTGCTGTCCCCCAGGTATACCGCATAGTGTTAAACCCAGTGCCCATGCTTTGCTTTCCCCCAGGTATAGCGGTATAGTGGTAACCCCATTGCCCATGCTTTGCTTTCCCGCAAGTATACCGGTATAGTGTTAATCCCAGTGCCCATGCTTTGCTTTCCCCCAGGTATAGCGGTATAGTGGTAATCCCAGTGCCCATGCTTTGCTTTCCCGCAAGTATACCGGTATAGTGTTAATCCCAGTGCCCATGCTTTGCTTTCCCCCAGGTATACCGGTGTAGTGGTAATCCCAGTGCCCATGCTTTGCTTTCCCCCAGGTATACCGGTATAGTGGTAATCCCAGTGCCCATGCTTTGCTTTCCCCCAGTTGTACCGGTATAGTGTTAATCCCAGTGCCCTTGCTTTGCTTTCCCCCAGGTATACCGGTATAGTGGTAATCCCAGTGCCCATGCTTTGCTTTCCCCCAGGTATACCGGTGTAGTGGTAATCCCAGTGCCCATGCTTTGCTTTCCCCCAGGAATACCGGTATAGTGGTAATCCCAGTGCCCATGCTTTGCTTTCCCCCAGGTATACCGGTATAGTGGTAATCCCAGTGCCCATGCTTTGCTTTCCCCCAGGTATACCGGTGTAGTGGTAATCCCAGTGCCCATGCTTTGCTTTCCCCCAGGTATACCGGTATAGTGGTAATCCCAGTGCCCATGCTTTGCTTTCCCCCAGTTGTACCGGTATAGTGTTAATCCCAGTGCCCATGCTTTGCTTTCCCCCAGGTATACCGGTATAGTGGTAATCCCAGTGCCCATGCTTTGCTTTCCCCCAGGTATACCGGTGTAGTGGTAATCCCAGTGCCCATGCTTTGCTTTCCCCCAGTTATACCGGTAAAGTGTTAATCCCAGTGCCCATGCTTTGCTTTCCCCAGGTATACCGGTATAGTGGTAATCCCAGTGCCCATGCTTTGCGTTCCCCCAGGTATACCGGTATAGTGGTAATCCCAGTGCCCCTGTTTTGCTTTCCCCCAGTTATACCGGTATAGTGGTAATTCCAGTGCCCATGCTTTGCTTTCCCCCAGGTATACCGGTATAGTGGTAACCCCATTGCCCATGCTTTGCTGTCCCCCAGGTATACCGGTATAGTGGTAATCCCAGTGCCCATGCTTTGCTTTCCCCCAGGTATACCGGTATAGTGGTAACCCCATTGCCCATGCTTTGCTGTCCCCCAGGTATACCGGTATAGTGTTAAACCCAGTGCCCATGCTTTGCTTTCCCCCAGGTATACCGGTATAGTGGTAATCCCAGTGCCCATGCTTTGCTTTCCACCAGGTATACCGGTATAGTGGTAATCCCAGTGCCCATGCTTTGCTTTCCCCCAGGTATAGCGGTATAGTGGTAACCCCATTGCCCATGCTTTGCTTTCCCGCAAGTATACCGGTATAGTGTTAATCCCAGTGCCCATGCTTTGCTTTCCCCCAGGTATACCGGTGTAGTGGTAATCCCAGTGCCCATGCTTTGCTTTCCCCCAGGTATACCGGTATAGTGGTAATCCCAGTGCCCATGCTTTGCTTTCCCCCAGTTGTACCGGTATAGTGTTAATCCCAGTGCCCTTGCTTTGCTTTCCCCCAGGTTTACCGGTATAGTGGTAATCCCAGTGCCCATGCTTTGCTTTCCCCCAGGTATACCGGTGTAGTGGTAATCCCAGTGCCCATGCTTTGCTTTCCCCCAGGAATACCGGTATAGTGGTAATCCCAGTGCCCATGCTTTGCTTTCCCCCAGGTATACCGGTATAGTGGTAATCCCAGTGCCCATGCTTTGCTTTCCCCCAGGTATACCGGTGTAGTGGTAATCCCAGTGCCCATGCTTTGCTTTCCCCCAGGAATACCGGTATAGTGGTTATCCCAGTGCCCATGCTTTGCTTTCCCCAAGGTATTCCGGTATAGTGGTAATCCCATTGCCCATGCTTTGCTTTCCCCCAGGTATACCGGTATAGTGGTAATCCCATTGCCCATGCTTTGCTTTCCCCCAGGTATACCGGTGTAGTGGTAATCCCAGTGCCCATGCTTTGCTTTCCCCCAGGAATACCGGTATAGTGGTTATCCCAGTGCCCATGCTTTGCTTTCCCCCAGGTATACCGGTATAGTGGTAATCCCATTGCACATGCTTTGCTTTCCCGCAGGTATACCGGTATAGTTGTAAACCCAGTGCCCATGCTTTGCATTCCCCCAGGTATACCGGTATAGTGGTAATCCAATTGCCCATGCTTTGCTTTCGCCCAGGAATACCGGTTTATTGGTAATCCCATTAC
>NW_027009613.1:0-42725 GCF_036934945.1 Oncorhynchus masou masou | reverse complement strand
CCTATGACAGGCTGACACACCACCCTATGACAGGCAGACACACCACCCTATGACAGGCAGACACACCACCCTATGACAGGCAGACACACCACCCTATGACAGGCTATGACAGACTAACACACAACCCTATGACAGGCTGACACACCACCCTATGACAGGCAGACACACCACCCTATGACAGGCTGACACACCACCCTATGACAGGCAGACACACCACCCTATGACAGGCTGACACACCACCCTATGACAGGCTGACACACCACCCTATGACAGGCAGACACACCACCCTATGACAGGCTGACACACCACCCTATGACAGGCAGACACACCACCCTATGACAGACTGACACACCACCCTATGACAGGCAGACACACCACCCTATGACAGGCACACACCACCCTATGACAGGCTGACACACCACCCTATGACAGGCAGACACACCACCCAGGTATGACAGGCTGACACACCACCCACCCTATGACAGGCTGACAGACACCACAACCCTATGACAGGCTGACACACCACCCTATGACAGGCAGACACACCACCCCTATGACAGGCTGACACACCACCCTATGACAGGCAGACACACCACCCTATGACAGGCTGACACACACAGGTTGAAACACCCCCTATGACAGGCTGACACACCACCCTATGACAGGCAGACACACCACCCTATGACAGGCTGACACACCACCCTATGACAGGCTGACACACCACCCTATGACAGGCAGACACACCACCCTATGACAGGCTGACACACCACCCTATGACAGGCTGACACACCACCCTATGACAGGCAGACACACCACCCTATGACAGGCAGACACACCACCCTATGACAGGCTGACACACCACCCTATGACAGGCTGACACACCACCCTATGACACACCACCCTATGATAGGTTGAAACACCACCCTATGACAGGCAGACACACCACCCTATGACAGGCAGACACACCACCCTATGACAGGCAGACACACCACCCTATGACAGGCAGACACACCACCCTATGACAGGCTGACACACCACCCTATGACAGGCAGACACACCACCCTATGACAGGCTGACACACCACCCTATGACAGGCAGACACACCACCCTATGACAGGCTGACACACCACCCTATGACAGGCTGACACACCACCCTATGACAGGCTATGACAGACTGACACACCCTATGACAGGCAGACACACCACCCTATGACAGGCTGACACACCACCCTATGACAGGCAGACACACCACCCTATGACAGGCTGACACACCACCCTATGACAGGCTGACACACCACCCTATGACAGGCTGACACACCACCCTATGACAGGCTGACACACCACCCTATGACAGGCAGACACACCACCCTATGACAGGCTGACACCACCCCACAGTATGACAGGCAGACACACCACCCTATGACAGGCTGACACACCACCCTATGACAGGCTGACACACCACCCTATGACAGGCTGACACACCACCCTATGACAGGCAGACACACCACCCTATGACAGGCAGACACACCACCCTATGACAGGCTGACACACCACCCTATGACAGGCTGACACACCACCCTAGACAGGCAGACACACCACCCTATGACAGGCTGACACACCACCCTATGACAGGCAGACACACCACCCTATGACAGGCTGACACACCACCCTATGACAGGTTGACACACCACCCTATGACAGGCTGACACACCACCCTATGACAGGCAGACACACCACCCTATGACAGACTGACACACCACCCTATGACAGGCTGACACACCACCCTATGACAGACTGACACACCACCCTATGACAGGCTGACACACCACCCTATGACAGGCTGACACACCACCCTATGACAGGCTGACACACCACCCTATGACAGGCTGACACACCACCCTATGACAGGCTGACACACCACCCTATGACAGGCAGACACACCACCCTATGACAGACTGACACACCACCCTATGACAGGCTGACACACCACCCTATGACAGGCAGACACACCACCCTATGACAGGCACACCACCCTACACCACACCACCCTATGACAGGCAGACACACCACCCTATGACAGGCTGACACACCACCCTATGACAGGCTGACACACCACCCTATGACAGGCAGACACACCACCCTATGACAGGCTGACACACCACCCTATGACAGGCTGACACACCACCCTATGACAGGCTGACACACCACCCTATGACAGGCACCACCCTATGACAGGCACCACCACCCTATGACAGGCAGACACACCACCCTATGACAGGCTGACACACCACCCTATGACAGGCTGACACACCACCCTATGACAGGCTGACACACCACCCTATGACAGGCAGACACACCACCCTATGACAGGCTGACACACCACCCTATGACAGGCTGACACACCACCCTATGACAGGCTGACACACCACCCTATGACAGGCAGACACACCACCCTATGACAGGCTGACACACCACCCTATGACAGGCTGACACACCACCCTATGACAGGCTGACACACCACCCTATGACAGGCTGACACACCACCCTATGACAGGCAGACACACCACCCTATGACAGGCTGACACACCACCCTATGACAGGCAGACACACCACCCTATGACAGGCAGACACACCACCCTATGACAGGACTGACACACCACCCTATGACAGGCTGACCCACCACAGTATGACAGGCAGACAGGCACCACCACCCTATGACAGGTAGACACACCACCCTATGACAGGCTGACACACCACCCTATGACAGACTGACACACCACCCTATGACAGGCAGACACACCACCCTATGACAGGCAGACACACCACCCTATGACAGACTGACACACCACCCTATGACAGGCTGACACACCACCCTATGACAGGCTGACACACCACCCTATGACAGGCACCACCCTATGACAGGCTGACACACCACCCTATGACAGGCTGACACACCACCTATGACAGGCAGACACACACACCCTATGACAGGCAGACACACCACCCTATGACAGGCAGACACACCACCCTATGACAGGCTGACACACCACCCTATGACAGGCTGACACACCACCCTATGACAGGCAGACACACCACCCTATGACAGGCTGACACACCACCCTATGAAATGCAGACACACCACCCACCCTATGACAGGCTGACACACCACCCTATGACAGGCTGACACACCACCCTATGACAGGCTGACACACCACCCCTATGACAGGCAGACACACCACCCTATGACAGGCTGACACACCAACCTATGACAGGCTGACACACCACCCTATGACAGGTTGAAACACCACCCTATGACAGGCTGACCCACCACAGTATGACAGGCAGACACACCACCCTATGACAGGCTGACACACCACCCTATGACAGGCAGACACACCACCCTATGACTGACATGCTGACACACCACCCTATGACAGGCTGACACACCACCCTATGACAGGTTGAAACACCACCCTATGACAGGCTGACACACCACCCTATGACAGGCAGACACACCACCCTATGACAGACTGACACACCACCCCATGACAGGCTGACACACCACCCTATGACAGACTGACACACCACCCTATGACAGGCTGACACACCACCCTATGACAGGCTGACACACCACCCTATGACAGGCTGACACACCACCCTATGACAGGTTGAAACACCACCCTATGACAGGCTGACCCAGCACAGTATGACAGGCAGACACACCACCCTATGACAGACTGACACACCACCCTATGACAGGCTGACACACCACCCTATGACAGACTGACACACCACCATATGACAGGCAGACACACCACACTATGACAGGCAGACACACCACCCTATGACAGACTAACCCTACAGGCAGACACACCACCCTATGACAGGCTGACACACCACCCTATGACAGGCAGACACACCACCCTATGACAGGCTGACTGACAGGCACACACCACCCTATGACAGGCTGACACACCACCCTATGACAGGCTGACACACCACCCTATGACAGGCTGACACACCACCCTATGACAGGCAGACACACCACCCTATGACAGGCTGACACCACCCTATGACAGGCTGACACACCACCCTATGACAGGCTGACACACCACCCTATGACAGGCAGACACACACACCCTATGACAGGCTGACACACCACCCTATGACAGGCAGACACACCACCCTATGACAGGCTGACACACCACCCTATGACAGGCAGACACACCACCCTATGACAGGCAGACACACCACCCTATGACAGGCAGACACACCAACCTATGACAGGCTGAAACACCACAGTATGACAGGCAGACACACCACCCTATGACAGGCTGACACACCACCCTATGACAGGCAGATACACCACCCTATGACAGGCAGAAACACAAACCTATGACAGGCAGACACACCACCATATGACAGGCTGACACACCACCCTATGACAGGCTGACACACCACCCTATGACAGGCTAACACACCACCCTATGACAGGCAGACACACCACCCTATGACAGGCAGACACACCACCCTATGACAGGCTGACACACCACCCTATGACAGGCTGACACACCACCCTATGACAGGTTGACAGACTGACACACCCCTATGACAGGCTGACACACCACCCTATGACAGGCAGACACACCACCCTATGACAGACTGACACACCACCCCATGACAGGCTGACACACCACCCTATGACAGGCTGACACACCACCCTATGACAGACTGACACACCACCCTATGACAGGCTGACACACCACCCTATGACAGGCTGACACACCACCCTATGACAGGCTGACACACCACCCTATGACAGGCTGACACACCACCCTATGACAGGCTGACACACCACCCTATGACAGACTGACACACCACCCTATGACAGGCTGACACACCACCCTATGACAGACTGACACACCACCCTATGACAGGCAGACACACCACCCTATGACAGGCAGACACACCACCCTATGACAGACTAACACACACACCCCCTATGACAGGCTGACACACCACCCTATGACAGGCTGACACACCACCCTATGACAGGCTGACACACCACCCTATGACAGACTGACACACCACCCTATGACAGGCAGACACACCACCCTATGACAGGCAGACACACCCCTACCCTATGACAGACTAACACACAACCCTATGCCAGGCTGACACACCACCCTATGACAGGCAGACACACCACCCTATGACATACTGACAAACCACCCTATGACAGGCTGACACACCACCCTATGACAGGCTGACACACCACCCTATGACAGGCAGACACACCACCCTATGACAGGCTAACACACCACCCTATGACAGGCTAACACACCACCCTATGACAGGCAGACACACCACCCTATGACAGGCTGACACACCAACCTATGACAGGCTGACACACCACCCTATGACAGGTTGAAACACCACCCTATGACAGGCTGACACACCACCCTATGACAGGCAGACACACCACCCTATGACAGACTGACACACCACCCTATGACAGGCTGACACACCACCCTGACAGGCTGACACACCACCCTATGACAGGCAGACACACCACCCTATGACAGGCTGACACACCACCCTATGACAGGCTGACACACCACCCTATGACAGGCTGACACACCACCCTATGACAGGCTGACACACCACCCTATGACAGGCTGACACACCACCCTATGACAGGCTGACACACCACCCTATGACAGGCTGACACACCACCCTATGACAGGCAGACACACCACCCTATGACAGGCAGACACACCACCCCATGACAGGCTGACACACCACTCTATGACAGGCAGACACACCACCCTATGACAGACTGACACACCACCCTATGACAGGCTGACAGGCTGACACACCACCCTATGACAGGCTGACACACCACCCTATGACAGGCAGACACACCACCCTATGACAGGCAGACACACCACCCTATGACAGGCAGACACACCACCTATGACAGGCTGACACACCACCCTATGACAGGCAGACACACCACCCTATGACAGGCTGACACACCACCCTATGACAGGCAGACACACCATCCTATGACAGGCTGACACACCACCCTATGACAGGCAGACACACCACCCTATGACAGGCAGACACACCACCCTATGACAGGCTGACACACCACACTATGACAGGCAGACACACCAACCCTATGACAGGCTGACACACCACCCTATGACAGGCTGACACACCACCCTATGACAGGCAGACACACCACCCTATGACACACCACCCCTATGACAGGCTGACACACCACCCTATGACAGGCAGACACACCCCCTATGACAGGCTGACACACCACCCCATGACAGGCTGACACACCACCCTATGACAGGCTGACACACCACCCTATGACAGGCAGACACACACCACCCTATGACAGGCTGACACACCACCCTATGACAGGCAGACACACCACCCTATGACAGGCTGACACACCACCCTATGACAGGCTGACACACCACCCTATGACAGGCAGACACACCACCCTATGACAGGCTGACACACCACCCTATGACAGGCAGACACACCACCCTATGACAGGCTGACACACCACCCTATGACAGGCTGACACACCACCCTATGACAGGCAGACACACCACCCTATGACAGACTGACACACCACCCTATGACAGGCTGACACACCACCCTATGACAGGCTGACACACCACCCTATGACAGGCTGACACACCACCCTATGACAGGCAGACACACCACCCTATGACAGGCTGACACACCACCCTATGACAGGCTGACACACCACCCTATGACAGGTTGAAACACCACCCTATGACAGGCTGACCCACCACAGTATGACAGGCAGACACACCACCCTATGACAGGCTGACAGACTAACACACCACCCTATGACAGGCAGACACACCACCCTATGACAGGCAGACACACCACCCTATGACAGGCTGACACACCACCCTGACAGGCTGAACACCACCCTATGACAGGCTGACCCACCACAGGCAGACACACCACCCTATGACAGGCAGACACACCACCCTATGACAGACTGACACACCACCCTATGACAGGCTGACACACCACCCTATGACAGGCTGACACACCACCCTATGACAGGCAGACACACCACCCTATGACAGGCAGACACACCACCCTATGACAGACTAACACACAACCCTATGACAGGCTGACACACCACCCTATGACAGGCAGACACACCACCCTATGACAGACTGACACACCACCCTATGACAGGCTGACACACCACCCTATGACAGGCTGACACACCACCCTATGACAGGCAGACACACCACCCTATGACAGGCAGACACACCACCCTATGACAGGCTGACACACCACCCTATGACAGGCTGACACACCACCCTATGACAGGCAGAAACACCACCAACAGGCATGACAGGCAGACACACCACCCTATGACAGGCTGACACACCACCCTATGACAGGCTGACACACCACCCTATGACAGGCTGACACACCACCCTATGACAGGCAGACACACCACCCTATGACAGGCTGACACACCACCCTATGACAGGCTGACACACCACCCTATGACAGGCTGACACACCACCCTATGACAGGCTGACACACCACAGTATGACAGGCAGACACACCACCCTATGACAGGCTGACACACCACCCTATGACAGGCAGACACACCACCCTATGACAGGCAGACACACACCCTATGACAGACTACACACCACCCTATGACAGGCAGACACACCACCCTATGACAGGCTGACTTACCCAGACAGCAGACACAAATGACAGGCTGACACACCACATCCAGGCATACACACCACCCTTGACAGATAGTGCATCTACAGTCACACCTTATGACAGGCAGAGAAGGATTACTTATCCTATCCTAGGTATTCCTTGAAGAGGTGGGGTTTCAGGTGTCTCCGGAAGGTGGTGATTGACTCCGCTGTCCTGGCGTCGTGAGGGAGTTTGTTCCACCATTGGGGGGCCAGAGCAGACGAACAGTTTTGACTGGGCTGAGCGGGAACTGTACTTCCTCAATGGTAGGGAGGCGAGCAGGCCAGAGGTGGATGAACGCAGTGCCCTTGCTTGGGTGTAGGGCCTGATCAGAGCCTGGAGGCACTGACGGTGCCGTTCCCCTCACAGCTCCGTAGGCAAGCACCATGGTCTTGTAGCGGATGCGAGCTTCAACTGGAAGCCAGTGGAGAGAGCGGAGGAGCGGGGTGACGTGAGAGAACTTGGGAAGGTTGAACACCAGACGACAGGCTGCGGCGTTCTGGATGAGTTGTAGGGGTTTAATGGCACAGGCAGGGAGCCCAGCCAACAGCGAGTTGCAGTAATCCAGACGGGAGATGACAAGTGCCTGGATTAGGACCTGCGCCGCTTCCTGTGTGAGGCAGGGTCACCACTCTGCGGATGTTGTAGAGCATGAACCTACAGGAACGACAGGCAGACCACCGCCATGATGTTGGTTGAGAACGACAGGGTGTTGTCCAGGATCACGCCAAGGTTCTTAGCGCTCTGGGAGGAGGACACAATGGAGTTGTCAACCGTGATGGCGAGGTCATGGAACGGGCAGTCCTTCCCCGGGAGGAAGAGCAGCTCCGTCTTGACGAGGTTCAGCTTGAGGTGGTGATCCGTCATCCACACTGATATGTCTGCCAGACATGCAGAGATGCGATTCACCACCTGGTCATCAGAAGGGGAAAGGAGAAGATTAATTGTGTGTCGTCTGCATAGCAATGATAGGAGAGACCATGTGAGGTTATGACAGAGCCAAGTGACTTGGTGTATAGCGAGAATAGGAGAGGGCCTAGAACAGAGCCCTGGGGGACACCAGTGGTGAGACACGCGTGGCGAGGAGACAGATTCTCGCCACGCCACCTGGTAGGAGCGACCTGTCAGGTAGGACGCAATCCAAGCGTGGGCCGCGCCGGAGATGCCCAACTCGGAGAGGGTGGAGAGGAGGATCTGATGGTTCACAGTATCGAAGGCAGCCTTAGCAGTGCGGAGCGCCTCCGTGATGCAGAGAAGAGCAGTCTCAGTTGAATGACTAGTCTTGAAACCTGACTGATTTGGATCAAGAAGGTC
Organism: Oncorhynchus masou masou; assembly: GCF_036934945.1. Taxonomy (NCBI): domain Eukaryota; kingdom Metazoa; phylum Chordata; class Actinopteri; order Salmoniformes; family Salmonidae; genus Oncorhynchus; species Oncorhynchus masou. The sequence continues at coordinate 33,617 of NW_027009613.1, read as the reverse complement.
ATTCTGAGAGAGATAGAGGGAGAGCTGGCCAAGGACGGCACGTTCAAGAGTTTTGGAGAGAAAAGAAAGAAGGGATACTGGTCTGTAGTTGTTGACATCGGAGGGATCGAGTGTAGGTTTCTTCACCCTATGAAGGGGACACAACTCTCGCTCTCTTGAAGACGGAAGGGACGTAGCCAGGCGGTCAGGGATGAGTTGATGAGCGAGGTGAGGTACAAGGTCCCCGGAAATGGTCTGGAGGAGAGAGGAGGGGATAGGGTCGAGCGGGCAGGTTGTTGGGCGGCCGACCGTCACAAGACAGCGAGATTTCATCTGGAGAGAGAGGGAGAAAGAGGTCAGAGCACAGGGTAGGGCAGTGTGAGCAGAACCAGCGGTGTCGTTTGACTTAGCAACCACGAGGATCGGATGACACACCACCTTCTTTTCAAAATGGTTGACGAAGTCATCTGCAGAGAGGGAGGACAGGGGGAGGGGGAGGAGGATTCAGAAGGGAGGAGAAGGTGGCAAAGAGCTTCCTAGGGTTAGAGGCAGATGCTTGGAATTTAGAGTGGTAGAAAGTGGCCCTAGCAGCAGAGACAGAGGAGGAAAATGTAGAGAGGAGGGAGTGAAAGGATGCCAGGTCCGCAGGGAGGCGAGACACACCTCCATTTCCGCTCGGCTGCCCGGAGCTCTGTTCTGTGAGCTCGCAATGAGTCATCGAGCCACGGAGCGGGAGGGGCAGGACCGAGCCGGCCTGGAGGATAGGGGACATAGAGAGTCAAAGGATGCAGAAAGGGAAGAGAGGAGGGTTGAGGAGGCAGAGTCAGGAGAAAGGTTGGAGAAGGTATGAGCAGAGGGAAGAGATGAAAGGATGGAAGAGGAAAGAGTAGCAGAGAGACCACCCTATGACAGGTTGGGACGGCGCGATACCATCCCTATGACAGGGGCAGTGTGGGAAGTGTTGGATGAGAGCGAGAGGGAAAAGGATACAAGGTAGTGGTCGGAGACTTGGAGGGGAGTTGCAGTGAGGTTAGTGGAAGAACAGCATCTAGTAAAGATGAGGTCGAGGCGTATTGCCTGCCTTGTGAGTAGGGGGAAGGTGAGAGGGTGAGGTCAAACCACCCTAGGAGAGGAGTGGAAAGAAGGAGGCAGAGAGGAATGAGTCAAAGGTAGACGTGGGGAGGTTAAAGTCGCCCAGGACTGTGAGAGGTGAGCACCACCCTCAGGAAAGGAGCTTATCAAGGCATCAAGCTCACCCTTGATGAACTCTCCGAGGGAACCTGGAGGGCGATAAATGATAAGAATGTTAAGCTTGAAAGGGCTGGTAACTGTGACAGCATGGAATTCAAAGGAGGCGAGATAGATGGGACACACCACCCTATGACAGGCAGACACACCACCCTATGAAGGGGAGAGAGAGAGAATGACCACTTGGGAGAGATGAGGATCCCGACAGGCAGCCACCACCCCAGGCTGACCAGAAGCTCTCGGGGTGTGCGAGAACACGTGGGCGGACGAAGAGAGAGCAGTAGGAGTAGCAGTGTTATCTGTGGTGATCCATGTTTCCGTGACAGTGCCAGGAAGACAGGGACTGGAGGGAGGCATAGGCTGACATGGCAACACTGCCCTATGACAGGCCGACAGATCGGCAGTTCCAGAGGCTACCGGAGACCAGGAACTCCACCCTGGGTCGTGCGCGCTGGGACCACCAGATTAGGACAGGCTGACACACCACGCTGTGGAGCGTTTGTATGGTCTGTGCAGAGAGGAGAGAACACCCTATAGATAGACACATAGTTAACAGGGTACAGAAGAGGCTACGCTAATGCAAAGGAGATTGGAATGACAAGTGGACACACCCTCGAATGTTCAGAAAGTTACAGCTTACGTAGACAAGAATCTTATTGACTAAAATGATTGAAATGAAACAGTACTGCTGGACACCAGGCTATGCTGGTAGTGGCTGACACACCACCCTATGACACTACACTAATCAAGTCGACACCGTCGAGTGTAATAGTTTCTGACAGTGCTGCTATTGACAGGGGCTAGCTGGCTAGCTAGCAAGGTTGATTGACGGCAGACCGTTACTTAAAAGAACGACAATAGCTGGCTGGCTAACCTAGAAAATCGCTCTAGGCTACACAATTGTCTTAGATACAACCCTAGACGGCTATGTAGCTAGCTAGACACGATCAAACAAAACAAACCGTATGACACTGAATAGTTACAACAGTGCTGCTACCACCCTATGACAGGGGCTAGCTGGCTAGCTACGTTATGAAGAACGACAATAGCTGGCCAGCTAACCTAGAAAATCGCTCTAGACTACACAATTGTCTTAGATACAAAGACGGCTATGTAGCTGGCTAGCTACGATCAAACAAATCAAACCGTTGTACTGTAATGAAGTGAAATGAAAATGTGATACTACCTGTGACAACGACGGAATGTTGACCGGGTAGTTGGAGTTCAATTCGGTAGACAGTTGGCTAGCTGTTGACAGCTAGCTAGCTAGACAGCATTTCCTACCCTATGACAGGACTGACAAATAGCTGGCTAGCTAACCTCGGTAAATTAAGATAATCACTCTAAGTCTACACACTCTAAACTGCACAATTATCTTGGATACGAAGACAACTATGACAGCTAGCTGACACTACGCTAATCGAGTCGTTCAGTTGAGTGTAATAGTTTCTACAGTGCTAGTGGACAGTGGATGTTAGCTAGCTGCTTAGCTGCTTAGCTAGCTGACACAGCTAGCTGCTGGCAGACAGACCACCCTATGACAGGCAGACGACCACCCTAAGAAGACGATAACAAATTATGACAATTGCACACCACCCTATGACAGGCAGACACACCACCCTATGACAGGCTGACACACCACCCTATGACAGGCTGACACACCACCCTATGACAGGCTGACACACCACCCTATGACAGACTGACACACCACCCCCACCACCCTATGACAGGCTGACACACCACCCTATGACAGGCTGACACACCACCCTATGACAGGCTGACACACCACCCTATGACAGGCTGACACACCACCCTATGACAGGCTGACACACCACCCTATGACAGGCTGACACACCACCCTATGACAGGCTGACACACCACCCTATGACAGGCAGACACACCACCCTATGACAGGCTGACACACCACCCTATGACAGGCTGACACACCACCCTATGACAGGCTGACACACCACCCTATGACAGGCAGACACACCACCCTATGACAGGCAGACACACCACCCTATGACAGACTGACACACCACCCTATGACAGGCTGACACACCACCCTATGACAGGCAGACACACCACCCTATGACATACTGACAAACCACCCTATGACAGGCTGACACACCATCCTATGACAGGCTGACACACCTCCCTATGACAGGCAGACACACCACCATATGACAGGCAGACACACCACCCTATGACAGGCTGACACACCACCCTATGACAGGCTGACACACCACCCTATGACAGGCAGACACACCACCCTATGACAGGCAGACACACCACCCTATGACAGGCTGACACACCACCCTATGACAGGCAGACACACCACCCTATGACAGGCTGACACACCACCCTATGACAGGCAGACACACCACCCTATGACAGGCTGACACACCACCCTATGACAGGCAGACACACCACCCTATGACAGGCTGACACACCACCCTATGACAGGCAGACACACCACCCTATGACAGGCAGACACACCACCCTATGACAGGCAGACACACCACCCTATGACAGGCTGACACACCACCCTATGACAGGCTGACACACCACCCTATGACAGGCTGACACACCACCCTATGACAGGCTGACACACCACCCTATGACAGGCAGACACACCACCCTATGACAGGCTGACACACCACCCTATGACAGGCTGACACACCACCCTATGACAGGCTGACACACCACCCTATGACAGGCTGACACACCACCCTATGACAGGCAGACACACCACCCTATGACAGGCTGACACACCACCCTATGACAGGCTGACACACCACCCTATGACAGGCTGACACACCACCCTATGACAGGCAGACACACCACCCTATGACAGGCTGACACACCACCCTATGACAGGCAGACACACCACCCTATGACAGGCAGACAGACACCCACCCTATGACAGGCTGACACACCACCCTATGACAGGCTGACACACCACCCTATGACAGGCTGACACACCACCCTATGACAGGCAGACACACCACCCTATGACAGGCAGACACACCACCCTATGACAGGCTGACACACCACCCTATGACAGGCTGACACACCACCCTATGACAGGCAGACACACCACCCTATGACAGACTGACACACCACCCTATGACAGGCTGACACACCACCCTATGACAGGCTGACACACCACCCTATGACAGGCAGACACACACACCCTATGACAGGCAGACACACCACCCTATGACAGGCTGACACACCACCCTATGACAGGCAGACACACCACCCTATGACAGGCTGACACACCACCCTATGACAGACAGACACACCACCCTATGACAGGCTGACACACCACCCTATGACAGGCAGACACACCACCCTATGACAGACTGACACACCACCCTATGACAGGCTGACACACCACCCAGGCTGACACACCACCCTATGACAGGCTGACACACCACCCTATGACAGGCTGACACACCACCCTATGACAGGCAGACACACCACCCTATGACAGGCAGACACACCACCCTATGACAGGCAGACACACCACCCTATGACAGGCAGACACACCACCCTATGACAGGCTGACACACCACCCTATGACAGGCTGACACACCACCCTATGACAGGCAGACACACCACCCTATGACAGGCAGACACACCACCCTATGACAGGCTGACACACCACCCTATGACAGGCAGACACACCACCCTATGACAGGCTGACACACCACCCTATGACAGGCAGACACACCACCCTATGACAGGCTGACACACCACCCTATGACAGGCAGACACACCACCCTATGACAGGCAGACACACCACCCTATGACAGGCTGACACACCACCCTATGACAGGCTGACTGACACACCACCACCCTATGACAGGCAGACACACCACCCTATGACAGGCAGACACACCACCCTATGACAGGCTGACACACCACCCTATGACAGGCAGACACACCACCCTATGACAGGCAGACACACCACCCTATGACAGGCTGACACACCACCCTATGACAGGCAGACACACCACCCTATGACAGGCTGACACACCACCCTATGACAGGCAGACACACCACCCTATGACAGGCAACACACACCCTATGACAGGCTGACACACCACCCTATGACAGGCTGACACACCACCCTATGACAGGCTGACACACCACCCTATGACAGGCAGACACACCACCCTATGACAGGCTGACACACCACCCTATGACAGGCAGACACACCACCCTATGACAGGCAGACACACCACCCTATGACAGGCTGACACACCACCCTATGACAGGCAGACACACCACCCTATGACAGGCTGACACACCACCCTATGACAGACTAACACACAACCCTATGACAGGCTGACACACCACCCTATGACAGGCAGACACACCACCCTATGACAGGCTGACACACCACCCTATGACAGGCTGACACACCACCCTATGACAGGCTGACACACCACCCTATGACAGGCTGACACACCACCCTATGACAGGCAGACACACCACCCTATGACAGGCAGACACACCACCCTATGACAGGCAGACACACCACCCTATGACAGGCAGACACACCACCCTATGACAGGCTGACACACCACCCTATGACAGGCTGACACACCACCCTATGACAGGCTGACACACCACCCTATGACAGGCAGACACACCACCCTATGACAGGCTGACACACCACCCTATGACAGGCTGACACACCACCCTATGACAGGCTGACACACCACCCTATGACAGGCAGACACACCACCCTATGACAGGCTGACACACCACCACCCTATGACAGGCTGACACACCACCCTATGACAGGCAGACACACCACCCTATGACAGGCTGACCCACCACAGTATGACAGGCAGACACACCACCCTATGACAGGCAGACACACCACCCTATGACAGGCAGACACACCACCCTATGACAGGCAGACACACCACCCTATGACAGGCTGACACACCACCCTATGACAGGCTGACACACCACCCTATGACAGGCTGACACACCACCCTATGACACACCAACCTATGACAGACTGACACACCACCCCATGACAGGCTGACACACCACCCTATGACAGGCTGACACACCACCCTATGACAGGCTGACACACCACCCTATGACAGGCAGACACACCACCCTATGACAGGCTGACACACCACCCTATGACAGGCAGACACACCACCCTTGACAGGCTGACACCACCCTATGACAGGCTGACACACCACCCTATGACAGGCAGACACACCACCCTATGACAGGCAGACACACCACCCTATGACAGGCTGACACACCACCCTATGACAGGCAGACACACCACCCTATGACAGGCTGACACACCACCCTATGACAGGCAGACACACCACCCTATGACAGGCTGACCCACCACCCTATGACAGGCAGACACACCACCCTATGACAGGCTGACACACCACCCTATGACAGGCAGACACACCACCCTATGACAGACTAACACACCACCCTATGACAGGCTGACCCACCACCCTATGACAGGCTGACACACCACCCTATGACAGGCACACACCACCCTATGACAGGCTGACACACCACCCTATGACAGACTGACACACCACCCTATGACAGGCTGACACACCACCCTATGACAGGCTGACACACCACCCTATGACAGGCTGACACACCACCCTACCACCCTATGACAGGCAGACACACCACCCTATGACAGGCTGACACACCACCCTATGACAGGCAGACACACCACCCTATGACAGGTTGAAACACCACCCTATGACAGGCTGACACACCACCCTATGACAGGTAGACACACCACCCTATGACAGGCAGACACACCACCCTATGACAGACTGACACACCACCCTATGATAGGCTGACACACCACCCTATGACAGGCTGACACACCACCCTATGACAGGCAGACACACCACCCTATGACAGGCTGAAACACGACCCCATGACAGGCTGACACACCACCCTATGACAGGCAGACACACCACCCTATGACAGGCTGACACACCACCCTATGACAGGCAGACACACCACCCTATGACAGGCAGACACACCACCCTATGACAGGCAGACACACCACCCTATGACAGGCTGACACACCACCCTATGACAGGCAGACACACCACCCTATGACAGGCTGACACACCACCCTATGACAGGCAGACACACCACCCTATGACAGGCAGACACACCACCCTATGACAGGCAGACACACCACCCTATGACAGGCAGACACACCACCCTATGACAGACACACCACACAATGACAGGCTGACAGGCACACACCACCCTATGACAGGCAGACACACCACCCTATGACAGGCTGACACACCACCCTATGACAGGCTGACACACCACCCTATGACAGGCAGACACACCACCCTATGACAGGCTGACACACCACCCTATGACAGGCAGACACACCACCCTATGACAGGCAGACACACCACCCTATGACAGGCTGACACACCACCCTATGACAGGCTGACACACCACAGGCAGACTATGACAGGCAGACACACCACCCTATGACAGGCTGACACACCACCCTATGACAGGCAGACACACCACCCTATGACAGGCTGACACACCACCCTATGACAGGCAGACACACCACCCTATGACAGGCTGACACACCACCCTATGACAGGCTGACACACCACCCTATGACAGGCAGACACACCACCCTATGACAGGCTGACACACCACCCTATGACAGGCAGACACACCACCCTATGACAGGCTGACACACCACCCTATGACAGGCTGACACACCACCCTATGACAGGCAGACACACCACCCTATGACAGGCAGACACACCACCTATGACAGGCTGACACACCACCCTATGACAGGCAGACACACCACCCTATGACAGACTGACACACCACCCTATGACAGGCTGACACACCACCCTATGACAGGCTGACACACCACCCTATGACAGGCTGACACACCACCCTATGACAGGCTGACCCACCCCATGACAGGCAGTATGACAGGCAGACACACACCCTATGACAGGCTGACACACCACCCTATGACAGGCTGACACACCACCCTATGACAGGCTGACACACCACCCTATGACAGGCAGACACACCACCCTATGACAGGCAGACACACCACCCTATGACAGGCTGACACACCACCCTATGACAGGCTGACACACCACCCTATGACAGGCAGACACACCACCCTATGACAGGCTGACACACCACCCTATGACAGGCTGACACACCACCCTATGACAGGCTGACACACCACCCTATGACAGGCTGACACACCACCCTATGACAGGCAGACACACCACCCTATGACAGGCTGACACACCACCCTATGACAGGCAGACACACCACCCTATGACAGGCACACACCACTATGACAGGCAGACACACCACCCTATGACAGGCTGACACACCACCCTATGACAGGCTGACACACCACCCTATGACAGGCAGACACACCACCCTATGACAGGCTGACACACCACCCTATGACAGGCAGACACACCACCCTATGACAGGCAGACACACCACCCTATGACAGGCAGACACACCACCCTATGACAGGCTGACACACCACCCTATGACAGGCTGACACACCACACAATGACAGGCAGACACACCACCCCCTATGACAGGCTGACACACCACCCTATGACAGGCTGACACACCACCCTATGACAGGCTGACACACCACCCTATGACAGGCTACACACACCCTATGACAGGCTGACACACCACCCTATGACAGGCTGACACACCACCCTATGACAGGCAGACACACCACCCTATGACAGGCAGACACACCACCCTATGACAGGCTGACACACCACCCTATGACAGGCTGACACACCACCCTATGACAGGCAGACACACCACCCTATGACAGGCACACCACCCTATGACACACCACCACCCTATGACAGGATGACACACCACCCTATGACAGGCTGACACACCACCCTATGACAGGCAGACACACCACCCTATGACAGGCTGACACACCACCCTATGACAGGCAGACACACCACCCTATGACAGGCTGACACACCACCCTATGACAGGCTGACACACCACCCTATGACTGACACACCACCCTATGACAGGCAGACACACCACCCTATGACAGGCAGACACACCACCCTATGACAGGCTGACACACCACCCTATGACAGGCAGACACACCACCCTATGACAGACAGACACACCACCCTATGACAGGCTGACACACCACCCTATGACAGGCTGACACACCACCCTATGACAGGCAGACACACCACCCTATGACAGGCAGACACACCACCCTATGACAGGCTGACACACCACCCTATGACAGGCAGACACACCACCCTATGACAGGCTGACACACCACCCTATGACAGGCTGACACACCAACCTATGACAGGCACACACCACCCTATGACAGGCAGACACACCACCCTATGACATGCTGACACACCACCCTATGACAGGCAGACACACCACCCTATGACAGGCTGACACACCACCCTATGACAGGCTGACACACCACCCTATGACAGGCTGACACACCACCCTATGACAGGCAGACACACCACCCTATGACAGGCAGACACACCACCCTATGACAGGCTGACACACCCACCCTATGACAGGCTGACACACCACCCTATGACAGGCAGACACACCACCCTATGACAGGCTGACACACCACCCTATGACAGGCTGACACACCACCCTATGACAGGCAGACACACCACCCTATGACAGGCAGACACACCACCCTATGACAGGCAGACACACCACCCTATGACAGGCAGACACACCACCCTATGACAGGCTGACACACCACCCTATGACAGGCTGACACACCACCCTATGACAGGCAGACACACCACCCTATGACAGACTGACACACCACCCTATGACAGGCAGACACACCACCCTATGACAGGCTGACACACCACCCTATGACAGGCTGACACACCACCCTATGACAGGCTGACACACCACCCTATGACAGGCTGACACACCACCCTATGACAGGCTGACACACCACCCTATGACAGGCAGACACACCACCCTATGACAGGCAGACACACCACCCTATGACAGGCAGACACACCACCCTATGACAGGCTGACACACCACCCTATGACAGGCAGACACACCACCCTATGACAGGCAGACACACCCTATGACAGACTATGACAGGCTGACACACCACCCTATGACAGGCTGACACACCACCCTATGACAGGCAGACACACCACCCCCCAATGACAGGCTGACACACCACCCTATGACAGGCAGACACACCACCCTATGACAGGCAGACACACCACCCTATGACAGGCAGACACACCACCCTATGACAGGCTGACACACCACCCTATGACACACCACCCTATGACAGGCTGACACACCACCCTATGACAGGCTGACACACCACCCTATGACAGGCAGACACACCACCCTATGACAGGCTGACACACCACCCTATGACAGGCAGACACACCACCCTATGACAGGCTGACACACCACCCTATGACAGGCTGACACACCACCCTATGACAGGCTGACACACCACCCTATGACAGGCAGACACACCACCCTATGACAGGCTGACACACCACCCTATGACAGGCAGACACACCACCCTATGACAGGCTGACACACCACCCTATGACAGGCAGACACACCACCCTATGACAGGCTGACACACCACCCTATGACAGGCAGACACACCACCCTATGACAGGCTGACACACCACCCTATGACAGGCTGACACACCACCCTATGACAGGCAGACACACCACCCTATGACAGGCAGACACACCACCCTATGACAGACTGACACACCACCCTATGACAGGCTGACACACCACCCTATGACAGGCTGACACACCACCCTATGACAGGCAGACACACCACCCTATGACAGGCTGACACACCACCCTATGACAGGCAGACACACCACCCTATGACAGGCTGACACACCACCCTATGACAGGCAGACACACCACCCTATGACAGACAGCTGACACACCACCCTATGACAGGCTGACACACCACCCTATGACAGGCAGACACACCACCCTATGACAGACTGACACACCACCCTATGACAGGCAGACACACCACCCTATGACAGGCTGACACACCACCCTATGACAGACTGACACCACCCTATGACAGGCACACACCACCCTATGACAGGCTGACACACCACCCTATGACAGGCTGACACACCACCCTATGACAGGCTGACACACCACCCTATGACAGGCAGACACACCACCCTATGACAGGCAGACACACCACCCTATGACAGGCTGACACACCACCCTATGACAGGCAGACACACCACCCTATGACAGGCAGACACACCACCCTATGACAGGCAGACACACCACCCTATGACAGGCAGACACACACCCTATGACAGGCTGACACACCACCCTATGACAGGCTGACACACCACCCTATGACAGGCTGACACACCACCCTATGACAGGCTGACACACCACCCTATGACAGGCTGACACACCACCCTATGACAGGCTGACACACCACCCTATGACAGGCTGACACACCACCCTATGACAGGCAGACACACCACCCTATGACAGGCTGACACACCACCCTATGACAGGCACACACCACCCTATGACAGGCTGACACACCACCCTATGACAGGCTGACACACCACCCTATGACAGGCAGACACACCACCCTATGACAGACTGACACACCACCCTATGACAGGCTGACACACCACCCTATGACAGGCTGACACACCACCCTATGACAGGCTGACACACCACCCTATGACAGGCAGACACACCACCCTATGACAGGCAGACACACCACCCTATGACAGGCAGACACACCACCCTATGACAGGCTGACACACCACCCTATGACAGGCAGACACACCACCCTATGACAGGCAGACACACCACCCTATGACAGGCTGACACACCACCCTATGACAGGCTGACACACCACCCTATGACAGGCTGACACACCACCCTATGACAGGCTGACACACCACCCTATGACAGGCAGACACACCACCCTATGACAGGCTGACACACCACCCTATGACAGGCTGACACACCACCCTATGACAGGCAGACACACCACCCTATGACAGGCTGACACACCACCCTATGACAGGCAGACACACCACCCTATGACAGGCTGACACACCACCCTATGACAGGCAGACACACCACCCTATGACAGGCAGACACACCACCCTATGACAGGCTGACACACCACCCTATGACAGGCTGACACACCACCCTATGACAGGCTGACACACCACCCTATGACAGGCTGACACACCACCCTATGACAGGCTGACACACCACCCTATGACAGGCTGACACACCACCCTATGACAGGCTGACAGGCTGACACACCCTATGACAGGCTGACACACCACCCTATGACAGGCTGACCACCACCCTATGACAGGCAGACACACCACCCTATGACAGACTGACACACCACCCTATGACAGGCTGACACACCACCCTATGACAGGCAGACACACCACCCTATGACAGGCTGACACACCACCCTATGACAGGCTGACACACCACCCTATGACAGGCTGACACACCACCCTATGACAGGCAGACACACCACCATATGACAGGCAGACACACCACCCTATGACAGGCAGACACACCACCCTATGACAGGCAGACACACCACCCTATGACAGGCAGACACACCACCCTATGACAGGCAGACACACCACCCTATGACAGGCTGACACACCACCCTATGACAGGCAGACACACCACCCTATGACAGGCAGACACACCACCCTATGACAGGCAGACACACCACCCTATGACAGGCTGACACACCACCCTATGACAGGCTGACACACCACCCTATGACAGGCTGACACACCACCCTATGACAGGCAGACACACCACCCTATGACAGGCAGACACACCACCCTATGACAGGCTGACACACCACCCTATGACAGGCAGACACACCACCCTATGACAGGCTGACACACCACCCTATGACAGGCAGACACACCACCCTATGACAGGCAGACACACCACCCTATGACAGGCTGACACACCACCCTATGACAGGCAGACACACCACCCTATGACAGGCAGACACACCACCCTATGACAGGCAGACACACCACCCTATGACAGGCAGACACACCACCCTATGACAGGCTGACACACCACCCTATGACAGGCAGACACACCACCCTATGACAGACTGACACACCACCCTATGACAGGCTGACACACCACCCTATGACAGGCTGACACACCACCCTATGACAGGCTGACACACCACCCTATGACAGGCTGACACACCACCCTATGACAGGCTGACACACCACCCTATGACAGGCAGACACACCACCCTATGACAGGCAGACACACACACCCCCTATATGACAGGCAGACACACCACCCTATGACAGGCTGACACACCACCCTATGACAGGCTGACACACCACCCTATGACAGGCAGACACACCACCCTATGACAGGCAGACACACCACCCTATGACAGGCTGACACACCACCCTATGACAGGCTGACACACCACCCTATGACAGGCTGACACACCACCCTATGACAGGCAGACACACCACCCTATGACAGGCAGACACACCACCCTATGACAGGCTGACACACCACCCTATGACAGGCAGACACACCACCCTATGACAGGCTACCACCCTATGACACACCACCCTATGACAGGCTGACACACCACCCTATGACAGGCTGACACACCACCCTATGACAGGCTGACACACCACCCTATGACAGGCTGACACACCACCCTATGACAGACTGACACACCACCCTATGACAGGCAGACACACCACCCTATGACAGACTGACACACCACCCTATGACAGGCTGACACACCACCCTATGACAGGCAGACACACCACCCTATGACAGGCAGACACACCACCCTATGACAGGCAGACACACCACCCTATGACAGGCTGACACACCACCCTATGACAGGCAGACACACCACCCTATGACAGGCTGACACAACACCCTATGACAGGCAGACACACCACCCTATGACAGGCTGACACACCACCCTATGACAGGCTGACACACCACCCTATGACAGGCAGACACACCACCCTATGACAGGCAGACACACCACCCTATGACAGGCTGACACACCACCCTATGACAGGCTGACACACCACCCTATGACAGGCAGACACACCACCCTATGACAGGCAGACACACCACCCTATGACAGGCAGACACACCACCCTATGACACACCACCCCATGACAGGCTGACACACCACCCTATGACAGGCTGACACACCACCCTATGACAGGCAGACACACCACCCTATGACAGGCTGACACACCACCCTATGACAGGCTGACACACCACCCTATGACAGGCTGACACACCACCCTATGACAGGCTGACACACCACCCTATGACAGGCTGACACACACCACTACAGGCAGACACACCACCCTATGACAGGCAGACACACCACCCTATGACAGGCAGACACACCACCCTATGACAGGCTGACACACCACCCTATGACAGGCTGACACACCACCCTATGACAGGCAGACACACCACCCTATGACAGGCAGACACACCACCCTATGACAGGCTGACACACCACCCTATGACAGGCTGACACACCACCCTACAGGCTGACACACCACCCTATGACAGGCAGACACACCACCCTATGACAGGCAGACACACCACCCTATGACAGACTGACACACCACCCTATGACAGGCTGACACACCACCCTATGACAGGCTGACACACCACCCTATGACAGGCAGACACACCACCCTATGACAGGCAGACACACCACCCTATGACAGGCTGACACACCACCCTATGACAGGCTGACACACCACCCTATGACAGGCTGACACACCACCCTATGACAGGCAGACACACCACCCTATGACAGGCAGACACACCACCCATTGACAGGCAGACACACCACCCTATGACAGGCTGACACACCACCCTATGACAGGCTGACACACCACCCTATGACAGGCTGACACACCACCCTATGACAGGCAGACACACCACCCTATGACAGGCAGACACACCACCCTATGACAGGCTGACACACCACCCTATGACAGGCTGACACACCACCCTATGACAGGCTGACACACCACCCTATGACAGGCAGACACACCACCCTATGACAGGCAGACACACCACCCTATGACAGGCTGACACACCACCCTATGACAGGCAGACACACCACCCTATGACAGGCTGACACACCACCCTATGACAGGCTGACACACCACCCTATGACAGGCAGACACACCACCCTATGACAGGCTGACACACCACCCTATGACAGGCTGACACACCACCCTATGACAGGCAGACACACCACCCTATGACAGGCTGACACACCACCCTATGACAGGCAGACACACCACCCTATGACAGGCTGACACACCACCCTATGACAGGCTGACACACCACCCTATGACAGACTGACACACCACCCTATGACAGGCAGACACACCACCCTATGACAGGCTGACCCACCACAGTATGACAGGCAGACACACCACCCTATGACAGGCTGACACACCACCCTATGACAGGCAGACACACCACCCTATGACAGGCTGACACACCACCCTATGACAGGCAGACACACCACCCTATGACAGGCTGACACACCACCCTATGACAGGCAGACACACCACCCTATGACAGGCTGACACACCACCCTATGACAGGCAGACACACCACCCTATGACAGGCAGACACACCACCCTATGACAGGCAGACACACCACCCTATGACAGGCAGACACACCACCCTATGACAGGCTGACACACCACCCTATGACAGGCAGACACACCACCCTATGACAGGCTGACACACCACCCTATGACAGGCTGACACACCACCCTATGACAGGCTGACACACCACCCTATGACAGGCTGACACACCACCCTATGACAGGCAGACACACCACCCTATGACAGGCAGACACACCACCCTATGACAGGCTGACACACCACCCTATGACAGGCTGACACACCACCCTATGACAGGCAGACACACCACCCTATGACAGGCTGACACACCACCCTATGACAGGCAGACACACCACCCTACCAGGCTGATGACAGACAGCTGACACACCACCCTATGACAGGCTGACACACCACCCTATGACAGGCTGACACACCACCCTATGACAGGCAGACACACCACCCTATGACAGGCTGACACACCACCCTATGACAGGCAGACACACCACCCTATGACAGGCTGACACACCACCCTATGACAGGCAGACACACCACCCTATGACAGGCTGACACACCACCCTATGACAGGCAGACACACCACCCTATGACAGGCTGACACACCACCCTATGACAGGCTGACACACCACCCTATGACAGGCAGACACACCACCCCTATGACAGGCAGACACACCACCCTATGACAGGCAGACACACCACCCTATGACAGGCTGACACACCACCCTATGACAGGCAGACACACCACCCTATGACAGGCTGACACACCACCCTATGACAGGCTGACACACCACCCTATGACAGGCAGACACACCACCCTATGACAGGCTGACACACCACCCTATGACAGGCTGACACACCACCCTATGACAGGCAGACACACCACCCTATGACAGGCTGACACACCACCCTATGACAGGCTGACACACCACCCTATGACAGGCAGACACACCACCCTATGACAGGCTGACACACCACCCTATGACAGGCAGACACACCACCCTATGACAGGCTGACACACCACCCTATGACAGGCTGACACACCACCCTATGACAGGCAGACACACCACCCTATGACAGGCTGACACACCACCCTATGACAGGCAGACACACCACCCTATGACAGGCAGACACACCACCCTATGACAGGCAGACACACCACCCTATGACAGGCTGACACACCACCCTATGACAGGCTGACACACCACCCTATGACAGGCTGACACACCACCCTATGACAGGCAGACACACCACCCTATGACAGGCAGACACACCACCCTATGACAGGCTGACACACCACCCTATGACAGGCAGACACACCACCCTATGACAGGCTGACACACCACCCTATGACAGGCTGACACACCACCCTATGACAGGCAGACACACCACCCTATGACAGGCTGACACACCACCCTATGACAGGCAGACACACCACCCTATGACAGGCAGACACACCACCCTATGACAGGCTGACACACCACCCTATGACAGGCTGACACACCACCCTATGACAGGCTGACACACCACCCTATGACAGGCAGACACACCACCCTATGACAGACTGACACACCACCCTATGACAGGCTGACACACCACCCTATGACAGGCTGACACACCACCCTATGACAGGCTGACACACCACCCTATGACAGGCAGACACACCACCCTATGACAGGCTGACACACCACCCTATGACAGGCAGACACACCACCCTATGACAGGCTGACACACCACCCTATGACAGGCTGACACACCACCCTATGACAGGCTGACACACCACCCTATGACAGGCTGACACACCACCCTATGACAGGCTGACACACCACCCTATGACAGGCTGACACACCACCCTATGACAGGACAGACACACCACCCTATGACAGGCAGACACACCACCCTATGACAGGCTGACACACCACCCTATGACAGGCTGACACACCACCCTATGACAGGCTGACACACCACCCTATGACAGGCTGACACACCACCCTATGACAGGCTGACACACCACCCTATGACAGGCTGACACACCACCCTATGACAGGCTGACACACCACCCTATGACAGGCTGACACACCACCCTATGACAGGCTGACACACCACCCTATGACAGGCTGACACACCACCCTATGACAGGCAGACACACCACCCTATGACAGGCAGACACACCACCCTATGACAGGCAGACACACCACCCTATGACAGGCTGACACACCACCCTATGACAGGCAGACACACCACCCTATGACAGGCTGACACACCACCCTATGACAGGCAGACACACCACCCTATGACAGGCTGACACACCACCCTATGACAGGCTGACACACCACCCTATGACAGGCAGACACACCACCCTATGACAGGCAGACACACCACCCTATGACAGGCTGACACACCACCCTATGACAGGCTGACACACCACCCTATGACAGGCTGACACACCACCCTATGACAGGCAGACACACCACCCTATGACAGGCTGACACACCACCCTATGACAGGCAGACACACCACCCTATGACAGGCTGACACACCACCCTATGACAGGCTGACACACCACCCTATGACAGGCTGACACACCACCCTATGACAGGCTGACACACCACCCTATGACAGGCACCCACACCACCCTATGACAGGCTGACACACCACCCTATGACAGGCTGACACACCACCCTATGACAGGCAGACACACCACCCTATGACAGGCTGACACACCACCCTATGACAGGCTGACACACCACCCTATGACAGGCAGACACACCACCCTATGACAGGCTGACACACCACCCTATGACAGGCTGACACACCACCCTATGACAGGCTGACACACCACCCTATGACAGGCAGACACACCACCCTATGACAGGCAGACACACCACCCTATGACAGGCTGACACACCACCCTATGACAGGCAGACACACCACCCTATGACAGGCTGACACACCACCCTATGACAGGCAGACACACCACCCTATGACAGGCTGACACACCACCCTATGACAGGCAGACACACCACCCTATGACAGGCTGACACACCACCCTATGACAGGCTGACACACCACCCTATGACAGGCAGACACACCACCCTATGACAGGCAGACACCACCACCCACACCACCCTATGACAGGCAGACACACCACCCTATGACAGGCTGACACACCACCCTATGACAGGCTGACACACCACCCTATGACAGGCTGACACACCACCCTATGACAGGCTGACACACCACCCTATGACAGGCAGACACACCACCCTATGACAGGCAGACACACCACCCTATGACAGGCTGACACACCACCCTATGACAGGCTGACACACCACCCTATGACAGGCAGACACACCACCCTATGACAGGCCCACCATGACAGGCTGACACACCACCCTATGACAGGCTGACACACCACCCTATGACAGGCTGACACACCACCCTATGACAGGCAGACACACCACCCTATGACAGGCTGACACACCACCCTATGACAGGCTGACACACCACCCTATGACAGGCTGACACACCACCCTATGACAGGCAGACACACCACCCTATGACAGGCTGACACACCACCCTATGACAGGCTGACACACCACCCTATGACAGGCAGACACACCACCCTATGACAGGCTGACACACCACCCTATGACAGGCTGACACACCACCCTATGACAGGCAGACACACCACCCTATGACAGGCTGACACACCACCCTATGACAGGCTGACACACCACCCTATGACAGGCTGACACACCACCCTATGACAGGCAGACACACCACCCTATGACAGGCTGACACACCACCCTATGACAGGCAGACACACCAACCTATGACAGGCTGACACACCACCCTATGACAGGCAGACACACCACCCTGACAGGCAGACAGGCTGACACACCACCCTATGACAGGCAGACACACCACCCTATGACAGGCTGACACACCACCCTATGACAGGCAGACACACCACCCCATGACAGGCTGACACACCACCCTATGACAGGCTGACACACCACCCTATGACAGGCAGACACACCACCCTATGACAGGCTGACACACCACCCTATGACAGGCAGACACACCACCCTATGACAGGCAGACACACCACCCTATGACAGGCTGACACACCACCCTATGACAGGCTGACACACCACCCTATGACAGGCTGACACACCACCCTATGACAGGCAGACACACCACCCTATGACAGGCTGACACACCACCCTATGACAGGCTGACACACCACCCTATGACAGGCAGACACACCACCCTATGACAGGCTGACACACCACCCTATGACAGGCAGACACACCACCCTATGACAGGCTGACACACCACCCTATGACAGGCAGACACACCACCCTATGACAGGCTGACACACCCTATGACAGGCAGACACACCACCCTATGACAGGCTGACACACCACCCTATGACAGGCAGACACACCACCCTATGACAGGCAGACACACCACCCTATGACAGGCTGACACACCACCCTATGACAGACTGACACACCACCCTATGACAGGCAGACACACCACCCTATGACAGGCTGACACACCACCCTATGACAGGCAGACACACCACCCTATGACAGGCTGACACACCACCCTATGACAGGCAGACACACCACACAATGACAGGCAGACACACCACACAATGACAGGCAGACACACCACCCTATGACAGGCTGACACACCACCCTATGACAGGCTGACACACCACCCTATGACAGGTTGACACACCACCCTATGACAGGCAGACACACCCTACAGGCCACACCACCCTATGACAGGCTGACACACCACCCTATGACAGGCTGACACACCACCCTATGACAGGCTGACACACCACCCTATGACAGGCTGACACACCACCCTATGACAGGCAGACACACCACCCTATGACAGGCTGACACACCACCCTATGACAGGCAGACACACCACCCTATGACAGGCTGACACACCACCCTATGACAGGCAGACACACCACCCTATGACAGGCAGACACACCACCCTATGACAGGCAGACACACCACCCTATGACAGGCAGACACACCACCCTATGACAGGCTGACACACCACCCTATGACAGGCAGACACACCACCCTATGACAGGCAGACACACCACCCTATGACAGGCTGACACACCACCCTATGACAGGCAGACACACCACCCTATGACAGACTGACACACCACCCTATGACAGGCTGACACACCACCCTATGACAGGCTGACACACCACCCTATGACAGGCTGACACACCACCCTATGACAGGCAGACACACCACCCTATGACAGGCAGACACACCACCCTATGACAGGCAGACACACCACCCTATGACAGGCAGACACACCACCCTATGACAGGCAGACACACCACCCTATGACAGGCAGACACACCACCCTATGACAGGCTGACACACCACCCTATGACAGGCTGACACACCACCCTATGACAGGCAGACACACCACCCTATGACAGGCTGACACACCACCCTATGACAGGCTGACACACCACCCTATGACAGGCTGACACACCACCCTATGACAGGCAGACACACCACCCTATGACAGGCAGACACACCACCCTATGACAGGCTGACACACCACCCTATGACAGGCTGACACACCACCCTATGACAGGCAGACACACCACCCTATGACAGGCTGACACACCACCCTATGACAGGCAGACACACCACCCTATGACAGACTGACACACCACCCTATGACAGGCTGACACACCACCCTATGACAGGCAGACACACCACCCTATGACAGGCAGACACACCACCCTATGACACACACACCACCCTATGACAGGCAGACACACCACCCTATGACAGGCTGACACACCACCCTATGACAGGCTGACACACCACCCTATGACAGGCTGACACACCACCCTATGACAGGCAGACACACCACCCTATGACAGGCTGACACACCACCCTATGACAGGCAGACACACCACCCTATGACAGGCACACACCACCCTATGACAGGCACCACACCCTATGACAGGCAGACACACCACCCTATGACAGGCAGACACACCACCCTATGACAGGCTGACACACCACCCTATGACAGGCAGACACACCACCCTATGACAGGCTGACACACCACCCTATGACAGGCTGACACACCACCCTATGACAGGCAGACAGGCACCACCACCCTATGACAGGCTGACACACCACCCTATGACAGGCAGACACACCACCCTATGACAGGCTGACACACCACCCTATGACAGGCAGACACACCACCCTATGACAGGCAGACACACCACCCTATGACAGGCTGACACACCACCCTATGACAGGCTGACACACCACCCTATGACAGGCTGACACACCACCCTATGACAGGCACACACCACCCTATGACAGGCTGACACACCACCCTATGACAGGCTGACACACCACCCTATGACAGGCTGACACACCACCCTATGACAGGCAGACACACCACCCTATGACAGGCTGACACACCACCCTATGACAGGCTGACACACCACCCTATGACAGGCAGACACACCACCCTATGACAGGCTGACACACCACACTATGACAGGCAGACACACCACCCAGGCAGACACACCATGACAGGCTGACACACCACCCTATGACAGGCTGACACACCACCCTATGACAGGCTGACACACCACCCTATGACAGGCTGACACACCACCCTATGACAGGCCACCCTATGACAGGCTGACACACCACCCTATGACAGGCTGACACACCACCCTATGACAGGCAGACACACCACCCTATGACAGGCTGACACACCACCCTATGACAGGCAGACACACCACCCTATGACAGGCTGACACACCACCCTATGACAGGCAGACACACCACCCTATGACAGGCAGACACACCACCCTATGACAGGCTGACACACCACCCTATGACAGGCAGACACACCACCCTATGACAGGCAGACACACCACCCTATGACAGGCTGACACACCACCCTATGACAGGCAGACACACCACCCTATGACAGGCTGACACACCACCCTATGACAGGCTGACACACCACCCTATGACAGGCTGACACACCACCCTATGACAGGACAGGCAGACACACCACCCTATGACAGGCTGACACACCACCCTATGACAGGCTGACACACCACCCTATGACAGGCAGACACACCACCCTATGACAGGCTGACACACCACCCTATGACAGGCTGACACACCACCCTATGACAGGCAGACACACCACCCTATGACAGGCAGACACACCACCCTATGACAGGCAGACACACCACCCTATGACAGGCAGACACACCACCCTATGACAGGCAGACACACCACCCTATGACAGGCTGACACACCACCCTATGACAGGCAGACACACCACCCTATGACAGGCAGACACAACACCCTATGACAGGCTGACACACCACCCTATGACAGGCTGACACACCACCCTATGACAGGCAGACACACCACCCTATGACAGGCTATGACAGGCAGACACACCACCCTATGACAGGCTGACACACCACCCTATGACAGGCAGACACACCACCCTATGACAGGCTGACACACCACCCTATGACAGGCTGACACACCACCCTATGACAGGCAGACACACCACCCTATGACAGGCAGACACACCACCCTATGACAGGCAGACACACCACCCTATGACAGGCTGACACACCACCCTATGACAGGCAGACACACCACCCTATGACAGGCAGACACACCACCCTATGACAGGCTGACACACCACCCTATGACAGGCAGACACACCACCCTATGACAGACTGACACACCACCCTATGACAGGCTGACACACCACCCTATGACAGGACAGACACACCACCCTATGACAGGCTGACACACCACCCTATGACAGACACACCACCCTATGACAGGCACACACCACCCTATGACAGGCTGACACACCACCCTATGACAGACTGACACACCACCCTATGACAGGCTGACACACCACCCTATGACAGGCTGACACACCACCCTATGACAGGCAGACACACCACCCTATGACAGGCTGACACACCACCCTATGACAGGCTGACACACCACCCTATGACAGGCAGACACACCACCCTATGACAGGCTGACACACCACCCTATGACAGGCAGACACACCACCCTATGACAGGCTGACACACCACCCTATGACAGGCTGACACACCACCCTATGACAGGCAGACACACCACCCTATGACAGGCACCACCACCCTATGACAGGTAGACACACCACCCTATGACAGGCAGACACACCACCCTATGACAGGCAGACACACCACCCTATGACAGGCAGACACACCACCCTATGACAGGCTGACACACCACCCTATGACAGGCTGACACACCACCCTATGACAGGCTGACACACCACCCTATGACAGGCTGACACACCACCCTATGACAGGCTGACACACCACCCTATGACAGGCAGACACACCACCCTATGACAGGCTGACACACCACCCTATGACAGGCAGACACACCACCCTATGACAGGCTGACACACCACCCTATGACAGGCAGACACACCACCCTATGACAGGCTGACACACCACCCTATGACAGGCTGACACACCACCCTATGACAGGCAGACACACCACCCTATGACAGGCTGACACACCCCTATGACAGGCCACCCACCCTATGACAGGCTGACACACCACCCTATGACAGGCAGACACACCACCCTATGACAGGCTGACACACCACCCTATGACAGGCTGACACACCACCCTATGACAGGCTGACACACCACCCTATGACAGGCAGACACACCACCCTATGACAGGCTGACACACCACCCTATGACAGGCTGACACACCACCCTATGACAGGCTGACACACCACCCTGACAGGCTGACACACCACCCTATGACTGACACACCACCCTATGACAGGCAGACACACCACCCTATGACAGGCAGACACACCACCCTATGACAGGCAGACACACCACCCTATGACAGGCTGACACACCACCCTATGACAGGCTGACACACCACCCTATGACAGGCAGACACACCACCCTATGACAGGCTGACACACCACCCTATGACAGGCTGACACACCACCCTATGACAGGCAGACACACCACCCTATGACAGGCTGACACACCACCCTATGACAGGCAGACACACCACCCTATGACAGGCTGACACACCACCCTATGACAGGCTGACACACCACCCTATGACAGGCTGACACACCACCCTATGACAGGCAGACACACCACCCTATGACAGGCAGACACACCACCCTATGACAGGCTGACACACCACCCTATGACAGGCAGACACACCACCCTATGACAGGCAGACACACCACCCTATGACAGGCTGACACACCACCCTATGACAGGCTGACACACCACCCTATGACAGGCAGACACACCACCCTATGACAGGCAGACACACCACCCTATGACAGGCACCACCCTATGACAGGCTGACACACCACCCTATGACAGGCTGACACACCACCCTATGACAGGCTGACACACCACCCACCACCCTATGACAGGCTGACACACCACCCTATGACAGGCAGACACACCCTATGACAGGCTGACACACCACCCTATGACAGGCTGACACACCACCCTATGACAGGCTGACACACCACCCTATGACAGGCTGACACACCACCCTATGACAGGCTGACACACCACCCTATGACAGGCTGACACACCACCCTATGACAGGCTGACACACCACCCTATGACAGGCAGACACACCACCCTATGACAGGCTGACACACCACCCTATGACAGGCTGACACACCACCCTATGACAGGCTGACACACCACCCTATGACAGGCTGACACACCACCCTATGACAGGCTGACACACCACCCTATGACAGGCAGACACACCACCCTATGACAGGCAGACACACCACCCTATGACAGGCTGACACACCACCCTATGACAGGCAGACACACCACCCTATGACAGGCAGACACACCACCCTATGACAGGCTGACACACCACCCTATGACAGGCAGACACACCACCCTATGACAGGCTGACACACCACCCTACACACCACCCTATGACAGGCTGACACACCACCCTATGACAGGCAGACACACCACCCTATGACATGCTGACACACCAACCTATGACAGGCTGACACACCACCCTATGACAGGTTGAAACGCCACCATATGACTGGCTGACACACCACACTATGACACACCACCCTATGATAGGCTGACACACCACCCTATGACAGGCAGACACACCACCCTATGACAGGCAGACACACCACCCTATGACAGGCAGACACACCACCCTATGACAGGCAGACACACCACCCTATGACAGGCAGACACACCACCCTATGACAGGCAGACACACCACCCTATGACAGGCAGACACACCACCCTATGACAGGCTGACACACCACCCTATGACAGGCAGACACACCACCCTATGACAGGCAGACACACCACCCTATGACAGGCAGACACACCACCCTATGACAGGCTGACACACCACCCTATGACAGGCAGACACACCACCCTATGACAGGCAGACACACCACCCTATGACAGGCAGACACACCACCCTATGACAGGCTGACACACCACCCTATGACAGGCAGACACACCACCCTATGACAGGCTGACACACCACCCTATGACAGGCAGACACACCACCCTATGACAGGCTGACACACCACCCTATGACAGGCAGACACACCACCCTATGACAGGCTGACACACCACCCTATGACAGGCTGACACACCACCCTATGACAGGCTGACACACCACCCTATGACAGTCTTACACACAACCCTATGACAGGCTGACACACCACCCTATGACAGGCTGACACACCACCCTATGACAGGCTGACACACCACCCTATGACAGGCTGACACACCACCCTATGACAGGCTGACACACCACCCTATGACAGGCTGACACACCACCCCTATGACAGGCTGACACACCACCCTATGACAGGCAGACACACCACCCTATGACAGGCTGACACACCACCCTATGACAGGCAGACACACCACCCTATGACAGGCTGACACACCACCCTATGACAGGCAGACACACCACCCTATGACAGGCTGACACACCACCCTATGACAGGCAGACACACCACCCTATGACAGGCTGACACACCACCCTATGACAGGCTGACACACCACCCTATGACAGGCTGACACACCACCCTATGACAGGCTGACACACCACCCTATGACAGGCTGACACACCACCCTATGACAGGCAGACACACCACCCTATGACAGGCTGACACACCACCCTATGACAGGCAGACACACCACCCTATGACAGGCTGACACACCACCCTATGACAGGCTGACACACCACCCTATGACAGGCAGACACACCACCCTATGACAGGCTGACACACCACCCTATGACAGGCTGACACACCACCCTATGACAGGCTGACACACCACCCTATGACAGGCTGACACACCACCACCCTATGACAGGCTGACACACCACCCTATGACAGGCTGACACACCACCCTATGACAGGCTGACACACCACCCTATGACAGGCTGACACACCACCCTATGACAGG
This sequence comes from Oncorhynchus masou masou, assembly GCF_036934945.1. Taxonomy (NCBI): domain Eukaryota; kingdom Metazoa; phylum Chordata; class Actinopteri; order Salmoniformes; family Salmonidae; genus Oncorhynchus; species Oncorhynchus masou. The sequence continues at coordinate 5,949 of NW_027009613.1, read as the reverse complement.
CTGACACACCACCCTATGACAGGCTGACACACCACCCTATGACAGGCAGACACACCACCCTATGACAGGCACCACACACCACCACTATGACAGGCTGACACACCACCCTATGACAGGCTGACACACCACCCTATGACAGGCTGACACACCACCCTATGACAGGCTGACACACCACCCTATGACAGGCACACACCACTCTATGGCTGACACACCACCCTATGACAGGCTGACACACCACCCTATGACAGGCTGACACACCACCCTATGACAGGCAGACACACCACCCTATGACAGGCTGACACACCACCCTATGACAGGCTGACACACCACCCTATGACAGGCTGACACACCACCCTATGACAGGCTGACACACCACCCTATGACAGGCAGACACACCACCCTATGACAGGCACCACCCTATGACAGGCTGACACACCACCCTATGACAGGCTGACACACCACCCTATGACAGGCTGACACACCACCCTATGACAGGCTGACACACCACCCTATGACAGGCTGACACACCACCCTATGACAGGCAGACACACCACCCTATGACAGGCACCACCCTATGACAGGCTGACACCACCCTATGACAGGCTGACACACCACCCTATGACAGGCTGACACACCACCCTATGATAGGCTGACACACCACCCTATGACAGGCTGACACACCACCCTATGACAGGCAGACACACCACCCTATGACAGGCTGACACACCACCCTATGACAGGCTGACACACCACCCTATGACAGGCAGACACACCACCCTATGACAGGCTGACACACCACCCTATGACAGACTGACACACCACCCTATGACAGGCTGACACACCACCCTATGACAGGCAGACACACCACCCTATGACAGGCTGACACACCACCCTATGACAGGCAGACACACCACCCTATGACAGGCTGACACACCACCCTATGACAGGCTGACACACCACCCTATGACAGGCTGACACACCACCCTATGACAGGCTGACACACCACCCTATGACAGGCTGACACACCACCCTATGACAGGCTGACACACCACCCTATGACAGGCTGACACACCACCCTATGACAGGCAGACACACCACCCTATGACAGGCAGACACACCACCCTATGACAGGCTGACACACCACCCTATGACACACCACCCCATGACAGGCTGACACACCACCCTATGACAGGCTGACCCACCACCCTATGACAGGCTGACACACCACCCTGACAGGCAGACACACCACCCTATGACAGGCTGACACACCACCCTGACAGGCTGACAGGCAGACACACCACCCTATGACAGGCTGACACACCACCCTATGACAGGCTGACACACCACCCTATGACCAGACACACCACCCTATGACAGGCTGACACACCACCCTATGACAGGCTGACACACCACCCTATGACAGGCTGACACACCACCCTATGACAGGCTGACACACCACCCTATGACAGGCTGACACACCACCCTATGACAGGCTGACACACCACCCTATGACAGGCTGACACACCACCCTATGACAGGCTGACACACCACCCTATGACAGGCTGACACACCACCCTATGACAGGCTGACACACCACCCTATGACAGGCAGACACACCACCCTATGACAGGCTGACACACCCTATGACAGGCTGACACACCACCCTATGACAGGCAGACACACCACCCTATGACAGGCTGACACACCACCCTATGACAGGCAGACACACCACCCTATGACAGGCTGACACACCACCCTATGACAGGCAGACACACCACCCTATGACAGACTGACACACCACCCTATGACAGGCTGACACACCACCCTATGACAGGCAGACACACCACCCTATGACAGGCAGACACACCACCCTATGACAGGCTGACACACCACCCTATGACAGGCTGACACACCACCCTATGACAGGCAGACACACCACCCTATGACAGGCAGACACACCACCCTATGACAGGCTGACACACCACCCTATGACAGGCTGACACACCACCCTATGACAGGCTATGACAGGCTGACACACCACCCTATGACAGGCTGACACACCACCCTATGACAGGCTGACACACCACCCTATGACAGGCAGACACACCACCCTATGACAGGCTGACACACCACCCTATGACAGGCTGACACACCACCCTATGACAGGCTGACACACCACCCTATGACAGGCAGACACACCACCCTATGACAGGCAGACACACCACCCTATGACAGGCTGACACACCACCCTATGACAGGCAGACACACCACCCTATGACAGGCTGACACACCACCCTATGACAGGCAGACACACCACCCTATGACAGGCAGACACACCACCCTGACACACCACCCTATGACAGGCTGACACACCACCCTATGACAGGCAGACACACCACCCTATGACAGGCTGACACACCACCCTATGACAGGCTGACACACCACCCTATGACAGGCTGACACACCACCCTATGACAGGCTGACACACCACCCTATGACAGGCTGACACACCACCCTATGACAGGCAGACACACCACCCTATGACAGGCTGACACACCACCCTATGACAGGCTGACACACCACCCTATGACAGGCAGACACACCACCCTATGACAGGCTGACACACCACCCTATGACAGGCTGACACACCACCCTATGACAGGCTGACACACCACCCTATGACAGGCTGACACACCACCCTATGACAGGCAGACACACCACCCTATGACAGGCTGACACACCACCCTATGACAGGCTGACACACCACCCTATGACAGGCTGACACACCACCCTATGACAGGCAGACACACCACCCTATGACAGGCAGACACCACCCTATGACAGGCTGACACACCACCCTATGACAGGCTGACACACCACCCTATGACAGGCAGACACACCACCCTATGACAGGCTGACACACCACCCTATGACAGGCAGACACACCACCCTATGACAGGCTGACACACCACCCTATGACAGGCTGACACACCACCCTATGACAGGCTGACACACCACCCTATGACAGGCTGACACACCACCCTATGACAGGCTGACACACCACCCTATGACAGGCTGACACACCACCCTATGACAGGCTGACACACCACCCTATGACAGGCTGACACACCACCCTACAGGCAGACACACCACCCTGACAGACCACCCTATGACAGGCTGACCACCACCCTATGACAGGCAGACACACCACCCTATGACAGACTGACACACCACCCTATGACAGGCTGACACACCACCCTATGACAGGCTGACACACCACCCTATGACAGGCTGACACACCACCCTATGACAGGCTGACACACCACCCTATGACAGGCAGACACACCACCCTATGACAGGCTGACACACCACCCTATGACAGGACTGACACACACACCCTATGACAGGCTGACACACCACCCTATGACAGGCAGACACACCACCCTATGACAGACTGACACACCACCCTATGACAGGCTGACACACCACCCTATGACAGGCACCACCCTATGACAGACACACCACCCTATGACAGGCTGACACACCACCCTATGACAGGCTGACACACCACCCTATGACAGGCTGACACACCACCCTATGACAGGCTGACACACCACCCTATGACAGGCTGACACACCACCCTATGACAGGCTGACACACCACCCTATGACAGGCTGACACACCACCCTATGACAGGCAGACACACCACCCTATGACAGGCTGACACACCACCCTATGACAGGCTGACACACCACCCTATGACAGGCTGACACACCACCCTATGACAGGCTGACACACCACCCTATGACAGGCTGACACACCACCCTATGACAGGCTGACACACCACCCTATGACAGGCTGACACACCACCCTATGACAGGCAGACACACCACCCTATGACAGGCTGACACACCACCCTATGACAGGCTGACACACCACCCTATGACAGGCAGACACACCACCCTATGACAGGCTGACACACCACCCTATGACAGACTGACACACCACCCTATGACAGGCTGACACACCACCTTATGACAGGCAGACACACCACCCTATGACAGGCTGACACACCACCCTATGACAGGCTGACACACCACCCTATGACAGGCTGACACACCACCCTATGACAGACTAACACACACCACCCACACCACCCTATGACAGGCTGACACACCACCCTATGACAGGCTGACACACCACCCTATGACAGGCTGACACACCACCCTATGACAGGCACCACACACCACCCACCCTATGACAGGCTGACACACCACCCTATGACAGGCAGACACACCACCCTATGACAGGCTGACACACCACCCTATGACAGGCTGACACACCACCCTATGACAGGCTGACACACCACCCTATGACAGGCAGACACACCACCCTATGACAGGCTGACACACCACCCTATGACAGGCAGACACACCACCCTATGACAGGCTGACACACCACCCTATGACAGGCAGACACACCACCCTATGACAGGCTGACACACCACCCTATGACAGGCTGACACACCACCCTATGACAGGCAGACACACCACCCTATGACAGGCTGACACACCACCCTATGACAGGCTGACACACCACCCTATGACAGGCAGACACACCACCCTATGACAGGCTGACACACCACCCTATGACAGGCTGACACACCACCCTATGACAGGCTGACACACCACCCTATGACAGGCAGACACACCACCCTATGACAGGACAGACACACCACCCTATGACAGGCTGACACACCACCCTATGACAGGCTGACACACCACCCTATGACAGGCAGACACACCACCCCTATGACAGGCTGACACACCACCCTATGACAGGCAGACACACCACCCTATGACAGGCTGACACACCACCCTATGACAGGCAGACACACCACCCTATGACAGGCTGACACACCACCCTATGACAGGCAGACACACCACCCTATGACAGGCAGACACACCACCCTATGACAGGCTGACACACCACCCTATGACAGGCTGACACACCACCCTATGACAGGCAGACACACCACCCTATGACAGGCAGACACACCACCCTATGACAGGCAGACACACCACCCTATGACAGGCTGACACACCACCCTATGACAGGCAGACACACCACCCTATGACAGGCTGACACACCACCCTATGACAGGCTGACACACCACCCTATGACAGGCTGACACACCACCCTATGACAGGCTGACACACCACCCTATGACAGGCTGACACACCACCCTATGACAGGCTGACACACCACCCTATGACAGGCAGACACACCACAGGCTGACACACCACCCTATGACAGGCAGACACACCACCCTATGACAGGCAGACACACCACCCTATGACAGGCAGACACACCACCCTATGACAGGCTGACACACCACCCTATGACAGGCAGACACACCACCCTATGACAGGCTGACACACCACCCTATGACAGGCAGACACACCACCCTATGACAGGCTGACACACCACCCTATGACAGGCAGACACACCACCCTATGACAGGCAGACACACCACCCTATGACAGGCAGACACACCACCCCTATGACAGGCAGACACACCACCCTATGACAGGCTGACACACCACCCTATGACAGGCTGACACACCACCCTATGACAGGCTGACACACCACCCTATGACAGGCAGACACACCACCCTATGACAGGCTGACACACCACCCTATGACAGGCAGACACACCACCCTATGACAGGCTGACACACCACCCTATGACAGGCAGACACACCACCCTATGACAGGCTGACACACCACCCTATGACAGGCAGACACACCACCCTATGACAGGCTGACACACCACCCTATGACAGGCAGACACACCACCCTATGACAGGTTGAAACACGACCCTATGACAGGCTGACACACCACTCTATGACAGGCAGACACACCACCCTATGACAGACTGACACACC